>NC_057795.1:680646641-680821858 GCF_018294505.1 Triticum aestivum | reverse complement strand
CCTCCCACGGGCCCCGCACGCCATTAATCAGACAAGATGGGGAATGGCGACAGTGAACGCACGCCAGACAGCGGCGATGTTGCCATGACCACATGACCGAGCCAGTGTCATCAGGAGTACCGCTACAGTATCAGGCCTGTCCGCGGGGCCCGCCAGTTGGCAGGCCCCAGTAGTCGGTGGAGAGGACAACGACCTGAGAGACAGACGGCTGGGACCCGCGCCCAGCCGGATTACCATTGTACCCTTGGGGGGTAGGCCTATATAAACCCCCCAGGAAGCCCATGCAAAGGGTTCAGACCCAGATAGCACTAGACCCCAGAATATAGGAAGGAGAGAGCTGGCCTAGCCCTCTTCTACCTCCAGAAACAGCTCCAGGAGCACCATTGTACTCACTTTGCCATAGTGACCATGTGGAGACCCCGCAGAGAAGCAGTAGGGGTGTTATCTCCACGGAGAGCCCTGAAGCTGGGTAAGATCCGCCGGCGTGCATGTCTTCGCCTCATCCCGCTTCCGGGCACCGGCGACGTTCTACTCGCTCCCACCATGATTAGCCATCCTTTGGCATATGTCGTACCCAACCCCCGACACCCGGTTTGCGGGCTCGACGCGCGCGCGACCGGCTTCTGCCGCGACAGCCACCATGCGCGCCTCCTCCGCGTGGGCGGAGACGACAATGACACACTAGTTCCTCCTCGCCGGCGTGCTGGAGCACGCGCTCGTGCTCCTCTTCGTACGCTGCGTGCATAGATGCGGCTCCACCAGCTGCTCGCGTGCTTGGCAGCACGGCGGCATGGCGAGGAGGGACTGCAGACGACGTGAGCGGGTGAGCCCTCGGCTTCATGGCACAGGGATGGCGGCGACACGGCGGTGATGAGCGAGAACTTGTTGGCCGGAGCAGGCGGGTGCCGGCATGCGCAACGGCGGCGGCATATTGATGAGTGCGCGTATGGGAGCTTACTTTAGTTTTATATGAGGTTGGTCAAACTTAAAAGAAAACCGTAGTAGTACACGTAAACATTAGACTTAGGCAGCGCTTTTTTTAAGTTAGTACAACAGCCATGATACGGAATCATGTGCAAGCGCGTGAACCGCGGCTGCGCGGTCGATCGAACGGTGCGTCACCGTGTCACGCTCGAAGGACATCCACCGAACCTTTTTGTGTGTGTGAAAACAATCCTCGAATATTACTCAACTTTTTTTCCTGGGAAAGTTCTTGACGCTGCAATATTTCCATATATTTGAATTTAGCTCCAGTTTGTGTTTATTTGGATTTGGACATTTTAGGTGCGCCCTAGTTTTTTTAATACTTATTTTGTGTGTGTGACTGAGAGAACGTGTGTATGTGTCCATATGTGTGTTGTGGCGGAAGGGCAATGTGGAGACGGTGTGCGTGTGATACAGGTATAGAGAGGTGTGAATGTGCAAACGATCATGCATGAGTGAGACATAGACAGATGTCGATACGTTGTGTATACATGAGGGAACGGTCTTCTAGTTTACTTGTGTGTGTGTGTGAGAGAGAGAGAGAGGGGGGAGAGATAGAGAGAGGAGCATCCGTAACACAACAACCATCTCTCTCGATTCGTCTGTCCCTCGCACGATCGCATGGAACATATGCATCAACGCGCACATTTTGACACCCTCACTCGGCCCCTGCCCACCTCAAGGCCCGTGCAATCTCTTCGTGAATACCCATTTCTCTCCTTAGGTTTGTTTTCGCTCAATATCTGACACACACACACACACGCACACACACAGCACAACACACACACACTCCCCCGAGCACACAATTCATCCCCATCCAAGGTTAAACGGCGACCACTCTCGCTTGTGCTTCTTTGCACCCCAACATGCACAACACCTCAATCTTCAAAGAGGGCATCGAGCAGATCGAAGACGGTGACCACACCGCGCCAGAGAATGCAGGGTCATTTGGAAGCAGGGTGATGTGACGACGGCTGACTGACTCCTCCCCCCCACCCTCTCTCTCTCTCTCTCTTGCACAAAATTACCAATCCCTCTCTCCCCCGCACAAAATTGTCAATCCCTCAACCCATGAGATCATTCCCTTCTCGTCCATGTTTTTCCAGCTCTCTCATCAAACATGTTGTCTCTTCTCCTTCCACGTATACAGAATCACGTATATTACATGTCTCCATCTTTCTCACAGACCTAACTTCTTCCTCTCTCTCTCTCTCTCTCTCTCTCTCTCTCTCTCTCTCTGTGTGTGTGTGTGTGTGTGCGTGTGTCGTTAGGTTTGTCTCCTACTCTCTCGTCCACATACGTACAATCTTTCCCGCCTTATCTGCTCCATCTTCAAAAGCTCTCTCTCTGCACGTTTCATTCACACAAAGGGATATGTCAAAATGTTGCTTCTATAATGGCTGATGTAGAGTTTTGGTTGTTTTTGTTGCATCCTACAAAGTAATAACTATGAAATGCATTTAGATTCTCATTTGACTGGGATTATGTGAGTTTGAGCATGTTGTGAAGTACTATAGACCTTGTATACATCTTGGGATTCGACAATGATTGTAACTATTGAATTGTATAGACCATTACATTCGAAGTCAATAGCCTAATATATCTATTTCACAATTTCAACAAATGATTAGTTCACTACAAACTAATAAAACAAATGTGTACTCCCTCTGTTTTTATTTAAGTCCGCGTATTAGCATTGGTCAAAGTCAAGTTTTGTAAACTCTCAGAAAGCTTATAACAAAAAATATTAACATATACAATAACAAATAAATACCATTAGATTCATTATTGAATGTACTTCCACATCATACATATTTGTTATGGTAAATGTTTATATTTTTATATAAACTTGGTCAAACTTTAGGAAGTTTGACTTCGGTCAAACCTAATATGCAGAGTTTACTACTACTACTCGCTAGTTGCTTAGCCGAATCACTCAACACGCCACACGGGGAGTCCAGTGTCACAAATTTTGAGGTCGGCGGGAAAATCTCCCGCGACCCTGATTCGAGCAGTGGGAAGTTACCATCATAGCCTTCGGAACAGGCCTATGTACGACGCTTGGTAGGGGGCTGTTTTCGTAACTTCAGGTTCACCCTACCCAGGCAGCCCCACCCCAGCACCCAGAGTAGTACACCTGAATACTCCCCATTTTCTATCCCCACAACAAAATAGACTTCTCCACGGCACCGCAGCCTTCGTGCTCCTCCCCTTTACATCGGCGCACTCGTCCACCGCAGCGCATCTGCCTCATCGACGACCTCGTACGCCGCACTGGAGCCGGTCCACCGTCGTTGTCGTAGACGGAGCCTCTTCCCCGGCATCGTCTTCCACGGTCTCGGATCTGCTTCCCGGAAGCCGACGCCAAGCGCAGAAGTACCACCGTCGTGGACAATGAACTGACTCCCGTTGCTGACCATGACTCACAGAGGCCGCCACGACCATCATTCTCCTCCTCGATTGGTAATGTGTGTATTGAATACCTTAGCAGTACATGTGCAGTTCCAATTTTGTTCATACCTACCCTTCAATTTTCCTGGGTGCTATTGTTCCCGTAAAAGTAATTGGTTATAGCCTCCATTGTCCAACAAAATATCAGCTTGTAATTGTGCATCGCTCCTGTATCACGTTGTGCTTGGGTAGGTTTTTCATCTACAACCAATAGTGTGGCAAATGATGGAAAGGTTTTTAGAACTAGTAAGATGCCCATGCGTTGCACGCATAAAGATGCATTTGTATGAGTAGTTTATCTTGTGGGAGAAAAGGATGAACGAGGGAAGGCCTTATTTGCAAATCTGGAGAGGGGTATGGGTATCTTTTTGCAAAAGTCCCATTTGTTTCCTTCCTATCTGTCAGATATAAATCGGATGACCTATATTGCAAGAAAAAAGTATAGAGAAAAAAGTAGACAGTAAAGGAAGTAGAGATAAATATTAAATATTAAATATTAAATAAATATAACCGTAGAGAAGAGAGTAGAGATAGCAGAGACGTCGGGAAAGGATAGCGCGCGCGGGGGGAAAAGCGGCCGGGTGTGCGCTAGTTTTGGCGCGCGGCGTCCAGCACGCTTTATAAAATCCAACGCCCTCCCACCGCTTTGTGCCTTGCCACCGCTCTGTGCCTCGCCACCGCTCTCTCCCCGCTCTTTTTCGACTCGTCGCCGCCACGTCACCGGGAAACTTGGGGATACCGCGGCGTCCGCGCGTGCCCTCCAGCGACTTCTCCGCCGAGATCCGGTTCCGCGGGATGCGCCTCGGCCTCGGCAATTTTGACACTGCCACCGAGGCCGCCCGCGCGTACGACGCGGCGGCGTGGCACCTCCGGTGGCCTCACAGAACATTGAACTTGCCCAACATGCCGACGCGGGAGCGGGCGCAGGAGCTCGCGCCTCTGCCGCAGCTTAGCACCGACGAGGATCGTCGCGACAACCAGAGGCGAGAGCACCGTCTCGGCATCGCCGAGATGGACGAGGAAGCCATTGCACTGTGGCGCCAACACTTCCCGCAGGTCATCATCAATGAGCGCGAGTTCTACGCGCAAAGGAGGACGGAGAGGGATAAGAGGAGGGCAGAGCGAGCCGCCTATCGCGAGGACAAGCGTAGGCGAAAAGCAGACACTCAATTCAACATGAGGCTAGGAGCAGCGTCGCCATGGGAATCCGACGACGATCGGTATCTTCACGGCTACAGACAGACGTCGGAGGAGGACATCACCGAGGAGCAGTCGGACGACGAGGAGTAGTTGAATTATCTTTTTCGTATCTATCTATGCTGAGAACTATCCTCTAATCTCTAGTATCTACTTCTCGATCCCAGCACTGTAAACGCTTTTTTAAAGCGCCGCACATTGCGATTCTGTTGGAGATGCTCTAACATGGCAGACGAGTGCTTTAATGTTGCCCACAAGATGAGCGAGTATTACTAGTAGTATTTTTCTTGCCATGTTGAGATTTTGAAACCACGAGTGTGAACATGTAGAGGAGAAATGAAGACCAAACACGGGATATTCGGGACATCTTCAAGGAGCGTGGCAAGTTAAAGAGCAGCTGCACCGAACCTGTAAAACGAGCTTTGTTAAGTAACACCCTTTCAATTACTTTCATTTAGCCTCGTGTTCTTCGATGTGTATATGTTGTAGTTTCTGTTTCTCTTAAGCGTGGTGTTCTTCGATGTGTAATAAGAAGAGTTTTAATCGTCCTAATGCTTTCGTTTTTAACTTGATGTAGGAAGTGGGTGTTCTCACCGTGTAGTCTGTTTTTATATTTCTTTTACTTTTGAATTCACTTCTCCGAGTTCTGTTTATCTGGCATCTACTAAATGGATCTAGGTTTCTCTGAGTATTGATCTAAAAAAGAAGTAACTTCATGTCAGGATGCAGTTCCTGCGAGGTGGGAAGTATGGTCAACCTCGAGATCATGTTTCCCAAATGAGGCTGGATTACACACAAGGTGCCAGTTCCCTAATGATGCTGGATTAGACACAAGGTGCAAATTCCCAGATGATGCTGGATTACACACAAGCTAGGTGGAGTCGTCAGCTGTTCGTGTCCTCGTGGCATTAGTAAAGGCTGAAAGAAAGCGTGCAGCAGCCCTTGAGAATGTAGCTGAGTTCCTGAAGAAGCGAAAAGAGCAATCAGATGATCTCTTCACCCAAGCCAAAGAAGAGATGGAAGAAGCCAGAAATAAGCTAGCAGAGGCAGAGCAGGCTAGGCGTCTCCTGCTATCTAAAACTGTTGTCAATACAAAATTTCCTTCATAATAGCTAGGTTCAAATGTTTATCCAGTCAGCATGCCTGTTGTGATGTGTGTGCATCTACTGATGTGGCACAAAATGTTTTTTTTCGGGTCATGTAGTAACAGCAATTACTTTCCAAACAATAACAGACGAAGCATTGGACATGATATAGTTCACGTGCAAGCCCGACATTCCAAGTCCAACTTCCACATCAAACTCATGTTCACAGATATCTGCACATTCATACATAATGTCCACAACCATGATTCACTTCAAAGCCAAAAAAAAAGTGAGGAGAGTTATAAATAAAGAAAAACCTCTACTAGTTCCTGCTACCAGTGCGAGCACAACAAGTCAAGACCATGCGTAAATTAATTATATTTTAGTCCTTTTTTGTGTTCTAAAATGCCTGCCGGCTCGCGAAAGGGCGTGTTGCCGGCACACGCGCAGATTCAATGAAGGCAGGCGGGGCAGTCTTAAGTTGGTTGCACGCGGAGAGGAGGCATGCTCAGCCGGGCCTGCAGCGAGTGCGGCCCTCTTGGCCGGCGTGCCGGTTCAATGCCTGCTCTACGAGAGGTCGTGTCCGTGTCAGAGCAATCACTCCCTCTAGTCCTTTTTTGTTTGGGTATAACAAAATCTCGTTTTCCATTCACATTTTACAAGTAAAATTCGTGGACAAACTTTGACCCAAAGTACGATGGCGACTAGTAAACCAGAATGGAGGTAGTAGTTTTTTTTAATCAAAGAAGGGTTTCCCCTTCCGATTACTGAAAACCAGCATCGAAATCTAAACCATAGTATTTGCCCTAGAACTACCAGGTTCAACATCTCGTAACATAAACCCATACAACCATACGCCAAGGAGGTACGTAGTACTATGAATTCCATTTTCGCTCCATACCAATCGTTTGAAAAACTACTTACTACTTATAACGTGCCATTTAAAATCAGAACTCTTAACCCCGCTAAAAAAAGGATATTTTAAACGTGGCTACTCGGTCTGTGGCAACTGGCGAGCAACCGCGCTCCAAGTCGTTCACCTGTGGTCCCGACCATCAACTCCTACAAAGGTGGTCCACCACGTACTCGGTACCCGCGAGTGCAGCAATCATGCACCTAGGGTTTTAGGGTTTATTTGTTAATGTCGCCTTTACGTAACACTCATGTGTGCGAGACAGCGAGAGGTCGACTATGTGTGTGCGCCTCTTCTATTCGTATATGTACTCCATCGTTTGTCTGGTGTCCAAAAAATTATAGTAACTACTAGCAATGTGCCAATGCATTGCCACACGATCAAAGTAGATTAATACATATTCACCGATTTGATAGAAAAAAGGTCCAGTTTTGAAATACGTATATCACTAAAAATATGTTATGTTTCACTCAAAATATATACCTTTGGCGGTTTTGATGAGATAAGGGAGGCATGTTGTTGGTTTCAAGATTCGAGAAGTGGTATATGTCTAATTTCTACTCTTACTAGCAAGATGCCCGTGTGTTGCACAGAACATCAAAATCTCGTGGGAGAAAAGGATGAACGAGGGAAGGCCTTATCTGCAAATGTGGTGAAGAGTGTGGGTAAATTGCCATATTTTCCTTCCTATCCATCAGATATAAATCGGACGACCTACATTGCAGGATGGCAGGCCCACCATCATCACCAACTCTATTTTTTATCCCTACTCTTATAAAAAGCATTGTCGGTGATTATCATGTGCATGCCATCCTGCAATATAGGACGTCCGATCTATATCTGACGGATAGGAAGGAAACTATGGCAATTTTGCAAAAAGATACCCACACCCCTCTCCAGATTTGCAAATAAGGTCTTCCTTCGTTCATCCTTTTACCCCACAAGATAAACTACTCATACAAATGCATCTTGATGTTCTGTGCAACGCATGGCATCTTGCTAGTTGTTGCAAAAAGCCCATGTGTGTGAGAGAGAGAGGGAGAGTGGAGGAGGACGGAGTGCATGTGTGACAAAGACACAAGTAGTGTGTGTGCGATGGGTATCAGCTTAAAATGAGGTGATAGTGTGTGTGTGCACGATCGAGAGGGCGTGTCTCAAGAAGGGAAGAAAAAGCTACATAGATACAAGGAGCGAGAGAGAGACATGTATGCGATGGTGGAAGCATGAGTGTGCGGGTGTATAAACCTATCTAGAGGCTAGCTAGTCGATAAATGCTTGTGAGAGAAATACGAGTCGGGGTGCGAAAGCGAGTGTTTTGTGTGTGAGAGAGAGAGAGACGGTAGTCGGGAAGGGGGGTGGAAGCAGGAGTTGTGTGTGTCTATGTGAGAGAGAGAGAGAGGAGACGGTAGTCGGGGTTGTCTGATCGGTGTTAGTCAGGGATGGAGACGAAAAGGAGACCGCAACAAATGTTGTGTCCACAGGAGAGAGAGAGAGAGAGAGAGAGTAATTTTAGTGGTATGAGTCATATGTAGAGACATATAGGGTGTGTGAGAGAATCCCATAGAGAGAAAGACAAAGTGAAAGACGAGTGGAGATTGTGTGTGTGGCGGTGAAAAAGAAAGCTTCGGTACCGAGTGATACCAGAGAACAGTAGAGACATGAGAGATAATAAAAACCGTGTAATGTATAATGATAGGGAGAGTGTGACACTTATCAAGGGAGACGTCGAGAGACCATGTTTGCGAGGATAGGAGAAACATGAAGTGAGCGTGCGGGTGAGCTGGAGAAAAGAGAGTGATGGCTACCTGAAGGAGCATGCATGCGAGAGAGATGGGCGCGAAAGGAGTGAACAAAAAAGGGATTCAAATATTTGAATTCGAGATGATGATACATGTAATCCATACTCGAACCAAAATTGATCTATCAAACATGCATACTCATATGAATTCACGCACATCTCTGTTATTTAATATGTAGATATTACTGATCCATACATTTTAGTAGAACATAATTTGGTTAAAAAAATTCGAATTCAACCTTAAGATTCGAGATCGTTGTATTTGTAAATCATATTATACATATAAAGGAGCAGAATTCTTTGTTGTGCTTTTGAAAGTATATATGTAAAAAAATGATGTATATAGAATGTAATTCCAATTGAAAATGGATCTCGCCCGAAAAAAATAGTAGAATACAAACGGGATTCGAATTGAGTTGGCACGGTAAATGTGCATTGTGCAAAATTTGAACGAAGCAGGGAAAGTCGCAGTAACCGCCCGAAACCAAAATCTACGAGATGGAAATCACTACTGCCTATCCCTGCCGTGCAAAGCCTATCTGCTGGATTTCTATAGGTTTTGATAGGGGTAGGTTTGTAATTTCACCCAAACGTGACGTAACCGCCTCTCACCCGGATTCATACACGGTGGGCGCCAAAACACAGTGTGCCCTCGGCCGAAATCGACTCCCTCCCCGATTCATATTCATACACGATGGGCGCCAAAAACAAACTCTCGTCGGCAAATATTCGGTGTATGCGAGATTACCGTCCTATCCCCAACCGACTAATGTTGCTGTGATGTAGTAGAAATTTGAAATGGGGGCTAAGTTTGTAAATTTCCTCGCATTTGAGACAAGTGTGCCCTGACTACATGGTTCCCCCTTCCTCTCTACTTCCCTTTTCCCCATTCGTACTCCGTGGGCGCCAAAACACCCTCTCCACCCCCACCCTCCTCCGTCCGCTGCCGTCCGCCACCCCATCCACCGCCGTCCTCCTCCACCATGCCGGATCTGATACCCCGACACCGCCCTCCATTACAAGAGATCGACCTCTCTCATGCACGCCTTCGGACCGGGATCCTTGCATCCCGTCCTCTCGCTTCATCCCCGTCGTCGTCCACCTTGTCGGCGCTGCTCCTACCACTGTCTCGTCCACCGCGCCCCGCCGCCACCGTCTACCCTCCTAGATCTGCTTCCATGCCGCCGACAGCCATCGCTACCGCAGCACCGTCAAATTCTCACCAGATGCATACACGGCGCCGCACCAGAGGTGGTACTCTTTCGTATCTGCTCAACTTATTTATCGCAGCAAGAAAATATATCGCCATTGCTTTACTCTGATTTCTTGTCTTGGTTGCAAAGTTGCCTTTGTCCGGTTTGCACCTTCAGATCTGCCATGGCACGCTCAACACTATACTCCCAATGCTTATGGTTTTCCCCTTTTATATTCCACACTAGTTAAATCACAGTAGACTAAATTTCAAAATTGGGTCAGTCGATTTTTCAGAGCTCGCCGGAGTTCGCCGGTGCGATCCAAGGGGCTTGGGTGGTTGTGGGGCCTCGCCGAACAAAGAAAACTCAACGCGGGTGGGGGGTGGGGGTGGCGGAGGAACACAGGCGGTGGGGGCCGGTGGTCCGGCCAGCGGCCCGTGCGGTGTTCTATATGGGAAGAATCACAAACAAGGAAGAAGAAGGGTTAGGAGACGTAGGATCTTCATCCAACCACCTGAAATGGTCGGGAGACAGCTGGAAGTTGCATTCTTAATGCGCTCTGGTTCATCATGTGTGGGCACTGCGCAACCAACATTTTATTATCCAAAATCTGCTTGCTCTTCTTTACCATGTTCGATAGAGCTGTGACACAAAACGTAGGACCGACTCCAGCAGACTGTACCCATACTTCACTGGCCACACCACTAGCCCCACCACATAGGACCTGCACTCCAGCAAAAGGTATACCGATTTCATTTGCCATAGCACCAGCTGTACCACAGAAAAATCCCACTCCAGCAAAAAGTACAGCAAGTCCACCGGCTGAAGACCTATCCCAACTGCAGAGACGGACAATTCCTGCAGATTGGAACCCCATCCATTTATTCCCAGTTTAAAAGACAATGCTTTCAATGTTGTTAGGGACTACGTGCATATATTCCCATCATGGGAATACTATTGTGAAGACAAACACCATTTTCACATCTTCCTGTCCAACTTACGTGTAAGTGCTATTATTCATGGTTATTATTTTCCTGTTTTCTGCTGATTGAACACATCGATGATTTACATTACATTGTTGTAACTAGGCGAGGGTCAATCTGTATAGTCATGACGAGGAAAGCTTGCTTGTGCTTTTCAAGGAAGCATTGCAGCAGTATCGGTGTTACCTGAGGAAATCACACTTTGGTGGCAAATCTATAAACGAATTTCCGGTGAAGTACCCTGTGCTAAATTTAGAAGACATTGAATGGAAAAACATTGTTATGCACTGGTCTCGTTCCTAGGATGAGGTGCTTTCTATGAAATCACATGACAATTTGAACTTCTACTTTTCCGCATGTGCCTTACGGATCTTGTTTGCAGGAAATCTGCTCGAAGAAGAATTCCGGTTTGAAAAGAACGACAGGATATCGCAAATATGCTGCCTGCTGCTTTGCTCTTGTTAGTACCTGTTGTCCTGTATCACTGTACTTGCATACATACCTGGTTCATTATGTGACAGCAGTATGCATGATAGCTTGCTTATCAATTGTTCGCTCCAAATTCTTCCGTATCCAATGCCAATGTTTTTTAGCTCTGCGTTGTTCTTGTAAGTACATGCTGTCCTTTATTAGTGTACTTATAATGACAGGTAGTTGTTCATGTACCATCACTCTGCAGCTTATTTTCCTTTGCCCTCCATTTTCTACACATCAGATCTAATTACTCTTACCATAAGGTTGGTACTGAAGAAGTTTAGTTGTGCATTGCTCTTGGCTGTACCTTTTGCCTGTATCGCTGCACTTACATTTATAGCTACTTGGTTATGTAGCATCACTCTTCATCTTATCTTAAATATTCTCCATTTTTTCGTATATTATCAAATCTATATTTACTCTTAACAAAATGTAGAATAAAGGCAATGCTTATGAAGAAGATTCTGTGGTAAACTTCTTGAATTGCCCGCCCCCATCAGCATGGACAAGGCCTTTATAGAGCCTGTCTTCACCAATAATGTAAGTTTGTCCATCTCAAGCCTTCAAACTTTGTTGTATATATTTGGTTAGGCATGACTGCAACAGCTATTTATTTTTGGTGTTTGCATCAAATTGCATGTTTAAAGTTTATTATGTACTCCCTCCGTTCCAAAATAGATGACCCAATTTTGTACTGAAGTTAGTATAAAGTTGGGTCATCTATTTTAGAACGGAGGGAGTAGTTCATAAACAAAAGTTTGTCCTTTCTCAATTTAAGTTTTTAGTTGTACAACCAAGTTCCTTATTCATACCATGTAAATTAAAGTATACAGAGCAAGTGATCTTCTTTTGCGCTGCATGTATGCTTCTATTCTTCATCCATAATCTAGTGGTGTGGTGAACCTACCCACTACAGCATAATGTCATATTCTGCAATGTCTTAACTATGAACAATGTCATATCATTCTACTACTCCCTCCGTCCGAAAATACTTGTCATTGAAATGGATGTATCTAGATGTATTTTAGTTCTAGACACATCCATTTTGATGACAAGTAATTCCGGATGGAGGGAGTATTACTTAAACCGTCTCTTTATTTGCCAATCGAAATGGGACAAATTGACAGCACACTAACCATTGATACTTATGATTTCTTGATTTGTAATCCAGTGGTGTCGTGAAGCTGCCAACTCCTTCACAATGTCATTTCCTGCCATGTCTTGACCTGAACAATACCATATTGTGTTAATGCAATTTTAAACTGTGTCACTTTATTCGTTAGTAAGAAATGTGATGAATTGTTAGCACTGATACTTTTATGTGCAAAACTTGTCATCTGTCTGCTTGTTTATCTTTCAGAGTGAGGAAGATTTAAGTGTTGAACAAGCGCAGTCTCATCATCTTGCTCAGCTGCTTGCGCTGAAGCTCCCCAGCAGGGCTAACCTTTCTTGAACTCTATTGAAGTGCTGTCGGTTTTGTATATTATTTTGTCGGCGTGTTTATTTGCACTGGTGGTGATCTTTGATGCCCAGTGTATGTAATCTATTGTCTGCTTGTGCTTTATTATCATAGTGGCGAACTTCGATGCCCAATGGATGTAATATGTTGTAATTTCTTTATTGTATAGTCTAGATTTTTTCCTATTCACGATGCTGCAATTATTTTACTGTCTTCGCAGTAAACCGGCAAACCCATAAAATTACGGTACATAATCGGGCCGTCATGCAATCACGATGTAGGTTGGGCCTGAAACATGCCGAATAGCTAACTTGCCGGCAGCAGCCCGAAATAAACTCCGGCCCATGATTGTGTGAATCAAATCACGGGCTTTTAACATGCCAAAATTGTCTCGGTCCTTGTTTGTCCCAATCAGATATCGGCTGCGAGCAGGCCAGATGCAAACCGGGCCGTAGTTAGGCCCAACTATATGACGAGCATTTAACAGGCCGAAATTAATATAGGGCCGAAATGTTAAACGAGTCCTTAAGAGGCCAAAACTAATGTCAGGCCGAATTACTAAGTGGGCCTCTAGCAAGTGGGCCCAAAAGCATAGTGTCCAGTTGATGGGCCGAATCTGATATGGGCCATAATTGAGCCCATAGCCTCTTAAAGGGCCGTACCTGATCTGGGCCGTAATTTGGCCCAGAACGTGGTAGGCTTTTAACGGGCCGGATCTCATATGGGACACTATTAGGCCCGGAATGTGGCAGGCCATTAATGGACCAGATCAAATATGGGTCGGCATTTGGCCCAAAACATGGCAGCCAGTTAATGGGTCGGCCTACTAGGGCCCTCAAATTCTTGTGGGCCTACAGCTGGGCCGGCCCGTTAATGTCAGCGAAATCTCGTGGGCCTTTAGCCGGGCCGGCCCATTATGATCCGCAAGAATCTTGTGGGCCTTTACCTGGGCCGGCCCATTATGGCAAACAAAAATCTTGTGGGCCTTTACCTAGGCCGGCCCATTATGGCCCGCGAAATCTTGTGGGTCGTTAGCTGGGCCAGCCCATTATGGCCCGCAAAATCTCGTGGGCCTTTAGTTGGGCCGGTCCATTATGGTTCGCAAAATCTTGTGGGCCTTTAGTTGGGCCGGCCCATTTAAACTTGATGGGCCGGTCCATGTGTCAACATATCATAGGCGTGTCTCGCCCATTGGATGAGTGACACCTGTGCCAGCACGGACCTGGCACGTGTCTCCTCCAGCCAATGATGATTTTATACGTGGAAAATCCCCATTGGTCGAGGCTGTTAACGGGCTATCGGATCCAAAACCCGACCCGATAGCTTAACGACGTTCCGTTACGGTGGATGCCATGTGTCGGTCACCCTTGACAAAAGCACTTCTGTGGCGCGCGATTTATCGTCATGGAAGTGGACACTTCCGTGATGATAATTTTGGTAATGTCATGGAACGCTTCTACGACAGCACAGGTATGACTATCTTGATTCTGTCATAAATTTGTCATGGATGTACATGCATGACAAAAAACGTGACCTACTGTGACAAACACGTATCATCACGGAAGTGTATTTTTTTTGTAGTGTATATTAAAAGGAAATTGGTTGCGAGAAATAATGGGATCATTATGAATGTGCCAGGGGCCATGACTAAAGTGGCGACCCTGAAGAAAGCGCTGTCCAGGGCCAAAAGCAAAGCGGCCGAGGAGTGCAGCAAGCGAGAAAAGCAAGAAGCCCGCATGGGCAAGGTGTAGCAAGAGCTCCAGGCTCTTGTCAAAAAATATGAGTCCTTGGAGCTTGATTCTAGGACGCGAGAGTCCGAGCTTGCAAAGGCCCTCGAGAGCGTGCGAGACGCCAGGGCTGAAGCCCAAAAGGCCCTCTAGGAGATTGATGCGGTGAAGAAGATAGCAGCGAGTAAGGCATTCATTATGCAAAGTAAGCATATAAAGGAAACTTTCCTTTTACTTACCCAAGTTCGGAGCTCTCCAGGAGCGTTCGCAGATCTTCCCTGCAGTGTGTTGGATGCCGCAGAGTTCTATGGGCCGAGGAGGGGAGCTCGACGGAGAAGTTGTTCTGGTCTCAATATACTAGGACCGAACACCCCGTGCCCTTGAGCGACCAGCTGAAGCAACTGATCGAGCTTCACAAGGCGGCCGAACAGGCCATGAAGGGTCTTATAGTCCGGATGTGGCCTGGCGATCCCTTTCCTAACAGCTACTTCGGTTTGGTGAGGCGGCTTGTGGATGCCTGCCCATGGCTTGAAGTCATAAAGCGGTCCGTCTGCATTGAGGGTGCACGCAGGGCTTTTGCCCAGGCGAAGGTGCACTGGGCGAAGATGGACGCTGTGAAGCTGGTGAAGGAGGGGCGCCGGAGGGCAAAGAGCATCGCCGCCCCGAGATGTACTATGACAATGTCCTGATTGGTTCCCGCCTTGTGGCAGAGGAATGTGCTAGAGATGTAATTTTTGAATGAACGTGCTCATGTGATCCTGTAATGTGAAACAAGTTCATCTGCGCTATGCAACGCTTTTGCACTTAAAATATTACCTTCTGTGCGGCCGTTATAAAATTTGAAAGTTGGCTAGTCGTCGGCTTCTGCCCCCATGTAGGTAGTACTGGGGTGTTCGGGATAAGTCTAAACACTCTTTACCCAAATTTTTGGTCCTTTAAGGAGGTGTTTAGCGCGGCGACAAGGCAATCGGACTATATGGCTTTATCACTTTCACTTAGCCATGGAAGTCTACAATCTTAAATTTTGGCGAAGCCCCTAGTGTTCGGAAGGCCGAACTCGGGGCGCTATACACGCCTAAATCGGACAAGGCCGATTCCCCGCCTGAAGCGGAAAAAATCATTTGCGCTATGCAACGCTTTTTGCATTTAAAATATTACCTTCTGTGCGGTCGTTTATAAAATCTGAGAGTTGGCCAGTCGTCGGCTTCTGCCCCCATGTAACTAGTACTAAGGTGTTCGGGATAAATCAGCACTCTTTATCCCAATTTTGGGTCCTTCGAGGGAGGTGCTCAGCACAATGAACCAGGCAATCGGACTATAAGGCCTTAACACTACCACTTAGCCATAGAAGTCTACAATTTTAAATGTTGGAGAAGCCCATAGTATTTGGAAGGCCGAATTGGGGCACTATATACGCCTAAGTCAGGCAAGGCTGACTCCTCGCCCGAAGCGGAAAAAGTCTTTAAGGACTTGAGACCTCTCTAACAGCGACCAGCTCTCACCTTATCATGATAGTCAGTTTTTGGCTTTCTCTACTGAGGTGCTCGTCCGGAAGAACCGGGACACAATCATAGTAGTTCTCCCAGCGCTACCTTAGCCGATATAGCGGAACATAAGGTACCAAAACATGGTAGCCGGGCAAACCCAACTATTGACCCAAGACATGATTCGGAGCTGGATCATATAATGCTATAAGTTCGGGGTGCCGCACTGTCGAAAGTGTTCGGACTTCTCACACCGTATTATGCGATATATGGAAGCCCCTGGCGTACTGGCCGTACCAGAATGTACGGGTGCAAATTGTCATAAATAAACATATAAGAAAAAAGGATATAAAATGCAATAATAGACTAACTCTATGCATTGTTATTTAAATAATACGTTGAAGCATACTGATACAAGTAGTGCAATAAGCAAAAAATAGGATTATTTGACATGTCCTATCCAAGGGCAGGCTGCGTACGAGAATTAAAAAGCGGGTATATCAATTGTTATTAGATACCACATGGGGGTTCCCTTGTACAACCTAGCTTCTTGCCTCCTTGGTTGTTGCTTCCCTAATTTGTCCGGCGATCATACTGCCAGAAAGGTCTTCCAGAGAGTAAGGTCCTGAAAGAGAAAAAACGATGAAGGTATGTAGCCCCTAGGGCGGTTGAACCGCATTGCGGGACGTGCCCTGATCATGCCCCCGCCTGTGCCCATGGTATTTTAAGTGCGTAGTTATGTACGCGCGGCACGGATTTCGTCGCGTGACTGGGACTAGGACGGGGGCCTCTGAACGTGCCAGGCGATCTTGCTGCAGGTTACTCCGGGCTCGCTTGATGGTGTCTGGGGGCTATATCGCCGAATTGGTGGTTTGCCTTAAAATGCTGCTTTGTGCTTCTGCTGCGAGGGCCGCAGTGTGCTCCTCCGTGTGGAGCAATCGCTCTGTGTTTCCGTTGACTGTTATGACCCCCCTAGGTCCTGGCATCTTGAGCTTAAGGTATGCGTAATGCGGTACCGCATTGAATTTTGCAAATGTGGTTCGTCCAAGCAGTGCATGATAGCCACTGCGGAACGGGACGATGTCGAAGATTAACTCCTCGCTTCGGAAATTATCCGGAGATCCGAAGACCACTTCCAGTGTGATTGAGCCCGTGCAATGGGCCTCTACACCTGGGATGACACCCTTAAAGGTGGTTTTGGTGGGTTTGATTCTTGAAGGATCTATACCCATTTTGCGCACTGTATCCTGATAGAGCAGGTTCAGGGTGCTACCGCCGTCCATGAGGACTCGAGTGAGGTGAAATCCATCGATGATGGGGTCTAGGACCAATGCGGCTGATCCACCATGACAGATACTAGTGGAGTGGTCCCTGCGATCGAAGGTGATCGGGCAAGAGGACCATGGGTTGAACTTTGGGGCGACGGGCTCCATCGCATAGACGTCCCTTAGTGCACGCTTCCGTTCCCTCTTGGGAATGTGGGTTGCGTATATCATGTTCACCGTCTTCACTTGTGGGGGGAACCTCTTCTGTCCTCCCGTGTTCGACGGTTGGGGCTCCTCCTCGTCATCGCTATGCAGCCCCTTGTCCTTGTTTTCGGCATTTACCTTGCCGGCCTGTTTGAACACCCAGATTCTCTGTTGGTGTGGTTGGCTGGTTTGTCGGGGGTGCCGTGAATTTGACACGAGCGATCGAGGATGCGGTCCAGACTGGATGGGCCCGGATTGTTTTTTTTAATGGCTTCTTCCGCTGACCGGACTTAGGGCCAGTGAATCCGGCATTGACTGTTGTGTCTTCGTCGTTGTTGCCATTGTTGCGACGCTTGTGTCTGCTGCGTCGTGGCTTGCTGTTGCTGTCTCTGGCATCTAAATTGCCAGGGTTTCCTGATGTGTTATTGCTACGAGCCAGCCAGCTGTCCTCGCTCGCACAAAAGCGGGTCATGAGTGTCGTGAGGGCTGCCATAGACTTCGGCTTCTCTTGGCCGAGATGTCGGGTAAGCCACTCGTCACAGATGTTATGCTTAAAGGCCGCTAAGGCTTCGGCATCCGGACAGTCGACAATTTGGTTCTTTTTAGTTAGGAACCGAGTCCAGAATTTCCTGGCTGACTCTCCGGGCTGTTGAGTTATGTGACTTAAGTCATCGGTATCCGGTGGTCGCACGTAAGTGCCTTGGAAGTTGTCAAGGAATGTGTCTTCCAAGTTTTCCCAACTGCCGATGGAGTTTGCTGGTAGGCTATTCAGCCAATGTCGAGCCGGTCCTTTGAGTTTTAGTGGGAGGTACTTGATAGCATGTAGATCATCGCCGCGGGCCATGTGAATGTGGAGGAGGAAATCTTCGATCCAGACCGTGGGGTCTATTGTACCATCATAGGATTCAATGTTCACGGGTTTAAACCCTTCTGGGAACTCATGATCCACTACTTCATCAGTGAAGCATAGGGGGTGTGCGGCGCCTCTGTGCCGGGTTATATCACGATGCAGTTCATAAGAGTCTTGTCTGCTATGTTTGGCCCGGTCGGATTTGCTTTTAGTGTATCCGGCGTGACGATCATCGTCACGCGTTGGGGCGCGACCCCGTGATCCGTAGATCAATCTTGCATGTTTTGCTTTGTTTTCCAATATGTCTCGCAGGTCCTCCGTGTTGCCCCGGGCCTTGGTATTTTTGTTTGAGTGGCGGCGGGGTGCGGGCTGGTCTTCAGGCTGAAGCGCCTCTCTGTCTCGTCCACGAGGTGGCCGGTCTGCCGCATCGTACGCTGGTGATGTAGGTTTCAATGCTTCCTCCTCTAGTTGGGGTAGCAACCTGCGCTTTGGATAACTCTTGGTTGGGCATCCAAGTTCGTATTCCTCGGCTACAAGGACTTCGATCCATCTGTCTGCTAGCAAATCTTGATCAGCTTGAAGCTATTGTTGCTTTTTCTTCAGGCTATTTGTTGTGGCTATAAGCCGACGCTTGAAGCGCTCCTGTTTGACGGGATCCTTAGGAACGATAAATTCTTCGTCGCCGAGGCTCACCTCGTCTTTGGAGAGAGGCATGTAATTGTCATCCTCTGTTTCTCCATCTGCTGCCTGTTTTGGAGGGCTAGCTTGTTCATCCTCCCGCTCTAAATCATGCTGGAGGGGATTGTTGTAGTCTTCGGCACTATCCGGAGTGCTATTGTCTCTTGTGCTGGTATCACTATTTTTGCTATGGCGGGACTTAGAGCGGCGCCGCTGACGTTGGTGCTTGGGTTGCTTCTTGGAGGGGTCATCCTCCGCTGTCTCGTCGCCATTGCCTTCTTTGGGGGTATCCACCATATATATATATCATATGATGAGGTGGCTATCCAGCGCCTCGTGGGCGGTGGTTCCTGTTCGTCTCCTGCATCGTCGTCCATACCGTCGATGTCTTCGGAGTCGAAGTCGAGCATGTCGGTTAAATCGTCGATAGTGGCTACTAAGTGGGTGGTGGGTGGGCAGCGAATTTCTTCGTCGTCCGCATCCCATTCTAGCCGGACATAGTTCGGCCAAGGTTCTCCTGACAAGGAGAGGGATCTTAATGAATCTAGCACGTCGTCGAAAGGCGAGTGTTGAAAAATATCCGCGGAGGTAAACTCCATGATCGGCGCCCAATCGGATTTGATAGGCACGGGCGTAGGCAGCTCGGAGTCCATGGCCGGGGACGAATCCAGTAGTTCGGCAACACGGCTCTCGTAAGGGGTGAAGTCAGTATCCGGCTCTATCGCCACTGAGAGTGCGGCCTCCATGGTGGGGTCTATCCACCCGTCCTCGGATGGCGCGTTTTGCTCCGGATTGAAGGCCGGAGTAGTTGCCGGTGTGATCTCCCGAACACTGTCCGACGGCAGAGCTAAATCATGCTCGTCGTGATCGTGCGGTGCACCTGCCATGGGCCCGAATCCGTTGAAGATCAAATCTCGGATATCGGAGGTGTAGTTCAAGTTTCCGAACCTGACCTGATGGCCAGGGGCGTAGCTCTTGATCTACTCCAGATGGCCAAGCAAGTTGGCCCGCAGTGCGAAGCCGCCGAATACGAAGATCTATCCGGGGAGGAAAACCTCACCCTAGACCGCATCATTACCGATGATCGAAGGATCAAGCCTCACGTTGACGGCACAGAGGAACTCTCAATGGAAGCACCAATGTCGGTGTCAAAATCGGCGGATCTCGGGTAGGGGGTCCCGAACTGTGCGTCTAAGGAGGATGGTAACAGGAGGCGGGGGACACGATGTTTACCCAGGTTCGGGCCCTCTCCATGGAGGTAATACCCTACTTCCTGCTTGATTGATCTTGATGAATATGAGTATTACAAGAGTTGATCTACCACGAGATCGTAGAGGCTAAACCCTAGAAGCTAGCCTATGGTATGATTGTTGTTGTCCTACAGACTAAACCCTCCGGTTTATATAGACACCGGAGGGGGCTAGGGTTACACAGAGTCGGTTACAAGGGAGGAGATCTACATATCCGTATTGCCAAGCTTTCCTTCCACGCCAAGGAGAGTCCCATCCGGACACGGGACGAAGTCTTCAATCTTCTATCTTCATAGCCCAACAGTCCGGCCAAAGGATATAGTCCGGCTGTCCGGAGACCCCCTAATCCAAGACTCCCTTAGTCCTTATGAAGGGTAAATTGCAATTGGCATATCACCATTGTGGCCTTTGCGTAAGTAAGAAACGTTCTTGCTGGAAACCCATAGCAGCCACGTAAAACATGCAACAACAATTAGAGGACGTCTAACTTGTTTTTGCAGGGTATGCTATGTGATGTGATATGGCCAAAAGAATATGATAAATGATATATGTGATGTATGAGATTGGTCATGTTCTTGTAATAGGAATGGCGACTTGCATGTCGATGAGTATGAAAACCGGCAGGAGCCATAGGAGTTGTCTTAATTTATTGTATGACCTGCGTGTCATTGAATAACGTCATGTAATTACTTTACTTTATTGCTAAACTGTTGGCCATAGTAGTAGAAGTAATAGGGGGTGAGACAACTTCATGAAGACACGATGATGGAGATCATGATCATGGAGATCATGGTGTCATGCCGGTGACGAAGGTGATCATGCCTTGCCTCAAGATGGAGATCAAAGGTGCAAGATGATATTGGCCATATCATCTCACTTTATGATTTGCATGTGATGTTTGTCATGTTTACATCTTATTTGCTTAGAATAACGGTAGCATAAATAAGATGATCCCTCATAAAAATTTCAAGAAAGTGTTCCCCCCTAACTATGCACCGTTACGAAAGTTCGTTGTTTCTAAGCACCACGTGATGATCGGGTGTGATAGATTCTAACGTTCGGATACAACGGGTGTAAGCCATATTTGCACATGCAAAACACTTAGGTTGACTTGACGAGCCTAGCTTGTACAGACATGGCCTCGGAACACAAGAGACCAAAAGGTCGAACATGAGTCGTATAGTAGATACGATCAACATGAAGATGTTCAACGATGATGACTAGTCCGTCTCACATGACGATTGGACACGGTCTAGTTGACTCGGATCTTGTATCACTTAGATGACAAGAGGGATGTCTATCCGAGTGGGAGTTCATTAAATAATTTGATTAGATGAACTTAATTATCATGAACATAGTCTAAAATAACTTTGTAATATGTCTTGTGGATCAAATGGCCCATGCTAATGTTGCCCTCAACTTCAACGCGTTCCTAGAGAAAACCAAGCTGAAAGACGATGGTAGCAACTATACGGACTGGGTCCGGAACTTGAGGATCATCCTCATAGCTGCCAAGAAAGCATATGTCCTAGAAGCACCGCTAGGTGAAGCACCCATTTTCCCAGCAACTCAAGACGTTATGAACGCCTGGCAGTCGCGTAGTGATGATTACTCCCTGGTTCAGTGTGGCATGCTTTACAGCTTAGAATAGGCGCTCCAAAAGCATTTTGAGCAGCACGGAGCATATGAGATGTTCCAAGAGCTGAAAATGGTTTTCCAAGCTCATGCCCGGGTCGAGAGATATGAAGTCTCCGACAAGTTCTGCAGTTGTAAGATGGAGGAAAACAGTTATGTCAGTGAGCACATACTCACTATGTCCGGATTACATAACTGTTTGTCTCAGTTGGGAGTTAATCTCCCAGATGACTCGATCATTGATAGGATCCTCCAGTCTCTCCCACCTAGCTACAAGAGCTTTGTGATGAACTACAATATGCAGGGGATGGAGAAGTCCATTCCTGAGCTGTATTCAATGCTAAAATCAGCGGAGGTGGAAATCAAAAAGGAACATCAAGTGTTGATGGTGAATAAGACCACTAGTTTCAAGAAAGGAAAGGGTAAAAAGAACTTCAAGAAGGAAGGCAAAGGAGTTGCCGCGCCCGGTAAATCATTTTCCGGGAAGAAGCCAAACAATGGACCCAAGCCCGAGACTCAGTGCTTTTATTGCAAGGGAAATGGTCATTGGAAGCGGAACTGCCCCAAGTACTTAGCAAACAAGAAGCCCGGCAACACCAAAGGTATATGTGATATACATGTTATTGATGTGTACCTTACCAGTACTCGTAGTAGCTCCTGGGTATTTGATACCGGTGCTGTTGCTCATATTTGTAACTCTAAACAAGAGCTGCAGAATAAGTGGAGACTGGCGAAGGACAAGGTGACGATGCGCGTCGGGAATGGTTCCAAGGTCGATGTGATCGCCGTCGGCACGCTACCTCTACATTTACCTACGGGATTAATTTTAAACCTCAATAATTGTTATTTAGTGCCAGCTTTGAGCATGAACATTGTATCTGGATCTCGTTTAATGCGAGATGGATACTCATTTAAATCCGAGAATAATGGTTGTTCTATTTATTTGAGAGATATGTTTTATGGTCATGCCCCGCTGGTCAATGGTTTATTCTTATTGAATCTCGAACATGATGTTACACATATTCATAGTGTGAATACCAAAAGATGTAAGGTTAATAATGATAGTCCCACATATTTTTGGCACTGCCGCCTTGGTCACATTGGTGTCAAACACATGAAGAAGCTCCATGCAGATGGACTTTTGGAGTCTCTTGATTATGAATCATTTGACATGTGCGAACCATGCCTCATGGGCAAGATGACCAAGACTCCATTCTCCGGAACAATGGAGCAAGCAACCAACTTGTTGGAAATCATACATACTGATGTGTGCGGTCCAACGAGCATTGAGGCTTGCGGTGGCTATCGTTATGTTCTCACCCTCACTGATGACTTAAGTAGATATGGGTATGTCTACTTAATGAAACACAAGTCTGAGACCTTTGAAAAGTTCAAGGAATTCCAGAGTGAGGTGGAGAATCAACGTGATAGGAAAATAAAGTTCTTATGATCAGATCGTGGGGGAGAATATTTGAGTCACGAGTTTGGTACGCACTTAAGGAAATGTGGAATTGTTTCACAACTCACGCCACCTGGAAGACCTCAGCGTAATGGTGTGTCCGAACGTCGTAATCGCGCTCTATTGGATACGGTGCAATCTATGATGTCTCTTACCGATTTGCCGCTATCATTTCGGGGTTATGCTTTAGAGACAACCACATTCACTTTAAATAGGGCACCATCTAAATCCGTTGAGACGACACCGTATGAATTATGGTTTGGGAAGAAACCTAAGCTGTCATTTCTAAAAGTTTGGGGATGCGATGCTTATGTCAAGAAACTTCAACCTGAAAAGCTCGAACCCAAGTCGGGAAAATGCATATTCATAGGATACCCTAAGGAAACCATTGGGTATACCTTCTACCTCAGATCCGAAGGCAAGATCTTTGTTGCCAAGAATGGATCCTTTCTGGAAAAAGAGCTTCTCTCGAAAGAAGTAAGTGGGAGGAAAGTAGAACTTGATGAAGTTCTTCCTCTTGAACCGGAAAGTAGCGCAGCTCAAGAAAATGTTTCTGTGGTGCCTGCACTGACTAGAGAGGAAGTTAATGGTGATGATTAAGGAACTTCGGATCAAGTTGCTACTGAACTTCGTAGGTCCACAAGGGCATGTTCCACACCAGAATGGTATGGCAACCCTGTCCTGGAAATCATGTTGTTAGACAACAGTGAACCTTCGAACTATGAAGAAGAGATGGCGGGCGCAGATTCCAACAAATGGCTTGAAGCCATGAAATCCGAGATAGGATCCATGTATGAAAATAAAGTATGGACTTTGAAAGATTTGCCCGAAGATCGGAGAACCATAGAAAACAAATGGATCTTTAAGAAGAAGACTGACGCGGATGGTAATGTGACCATCTATAAAGCTCGGCTTGTCGCTAAGGATTATCGACAAGTTCAAGGGGTTGACTATGATGAGACCTTCTCACCCGTAGCGAAGCTAAAGTCTGTCTGAATCATGTTAGCAATTGCCGCATTCTATGATTATGAGATATGGCAAATGGACATCAAAACGGCATTCCTTAACGGTTTCCTTAAGGAAGAATTGTATATGATGCTGCCGGAAGGTTTTGTCGATCCTAAGAATGTTGACAAGGTGTGCAAGCTCCAGCGCTCCATCTATGGGCTGGTGCAAGCATCTCGGAGTTGGAACATTCGCTTTGATGAAATGATCAAAGCATTTGGGTTTATGCAGACTTATGGAGAAGCCTACGTTTACAAGAAAGTGAGTGGGAGCTCTGTAGCATTTCTCATAAAATAACAGGATGACATACTATTGATGGGAAATGATATAGAACTTTTGGAAAGCATAAAGGCCTACTTGAATAAGTGATTTTCAATGAAGGACCTTGGAGAAGTTGCTTACATATTAGGCATCAAGATCTATAGAGATAGATCGAGACGCCTCATAGGTCTTTCACAAAGCACATACCTTGATAAGATATTGAAGAAGTTCAATATGGATCAGTCCAAGAAGGGGTTATTGCCTGTATTGCAAGGTGTGAAATTGAGCTCGGCTCAAAGCCCGATCTCGGCAGAAGATAGAGAAAAGATGAGTGTCATCCCCTATGCCTCAGCCATAGGGTCTATTACGTATGCCATACTGTGCACCAGACCCGATGTAAACCTTGCCGTAATTTTGGTAGGGAGGTACCAAAGTAATCCCGGGATGGAACACTGGACGTCGGTCAAGAATATCCTGAAGTACCTGAAATGGACTAAGGATATGTTTCTCATTTATGGAGGTGACGAAGAGCTCGTCGTAAAGGGTTACGTCGATGCTAGCTTCGACACAGATCTAGATGACTCCAAGTTACAAACCGGATACATGTATATTTTGAATGGTGGGGCGGTCAGCTGGTGCAGTTGCAAGCAAAGCATCGTGGCGGGATCTACATGTGAAGCGGAGTACATGGCAGCCTCGGAGGAAGCACATGAAGCAATCTGGATGAAAGAGTTCATTACCGACCTAGGAGTTATTCCAATGCGTCGGGCCCGATGACTCTTTTCTGTGACAACACTGGAGCTATTGCCCTTGCCAAGGAGCCCAGCTTTCACAAGTAGACCAAGCATATCAAGTGTCGCTTCAACTCCATTCGTGAAAATGTTCAAGATGGAGACATAGATATTTGTAAAGTGCATACGGATCTGAATGTCGCAGATCCGTTGACTAAACCTCTTCCACGAGCAAAACATGATCAACACCAGAACTCTATGGGTGTTCGATTCATCACAATGTAACTAGATTATTGACTCTAATGCAAGTGGGTGACTGTTGGAAATATGCCCTAGAGGCAATAATAAAATGGTTATTATTATATTTCCGTGTTCATGATAATTGTCTATTGTTCATGCTATAATTGTATTAACCGGAAATCATAATACATGTGTGAATACATAGACCACAACATGTCCCTAGTGAGCCTCTAGTTGACTAGCTCATTGATCAATAGATGGTCATGGTTTCCTGATCATGGGCATTGGATGTCATTGATAACGGGATCACATCATTAGGAGAATGATGTGATGGACAAGACCCAATCCTAAGCATAGCACAAGATCGTGTAGTTAGTTTGCTAAAGCTTTTCTAATGTCAAGTATCATTTCCTTAGACCATGAGATTGTGTAACTCCCGGATACCATAGGAATGCTTTGGGTGTACCAAACGTCGCAACGTAACTGGGTGGCTATAAAGGTACACTACAGGCATCTCCAAAAGTGTCTGTTGGGTTGTGATACGTCTCCAACGTATCTATAATTTTTGATTGCTCCATGCTACTTTATCTATTGTTTTGGACTATAATGGGCTTTATTTTCTACTTTTATATTATTTTTGGGACTAACCTATTAACCGGAGGCCCAACCCAGAATTGTTGTTTTTTGCCTATTTCAGTGTTTCGAAGAAACGGAATATCAAACGGAGTCCAAACGGAATGAAACCTTTGGGAACATGATTTTCTCACCGAACGTGATCCAGGAGACTTGGACCCTACTCCAAGGAGTGCCAGAGGCGGTCACGAGGGTGGGGGCGCGCCCCTCCCCCCTGGGCGTGCCCCCTGCCTCGTGGGCCCCCTGACGCTCCACCCACGTACTCCTTCCTCCTATATATACCTACGTACCCCCAACAGATCGGGGACGGAGCCAAAAACCTAATTCCACCGCCGTACCTTCCTGTTTCCACGAGATCCCATCTTGGGACCTGTTCCGGAGCTCCGCCGGAGGGGGCATCCACCACGGAGGGCTTCTACATCATCACCATAGCCCCTCCGATGAAGTGTGAGTAGTTTACTTCAGACCTTCGGGTCCATAGTTAGTAGCTAGATGGCTTCTTCTCTCTTTTTGGATCTCAATAGAATGTTCTCCCCCTCTCTCGTGGAGATCTATTCGATGTAATCTTCTTTTTGTGGTGTGTTTGTTGAGACCGATGAATTGTGGGTTTATGATCCAGCTTATCTATGGAAAATATTTGATTCTTCTCTGAATTCTTTTATGTATGATTAAGTTATCTTTGCAAGTCTCTTCGAATTATCCGTTTGGTTTGGCCAACTAGATTGGTAGTTCTTGCAACGGGAGAAGTGCTTAGCTTTGGATTCAATCTTGCGGTGACCTTACCCAGTGACAGAAAGGGTTGCAAGGCACGTATTGTATTGTTGCCATCGAGGATAACAAGATGGGGTATTTATCATATTGCATGAATTTATTCCTCTACATCATGTCATCTTGCTTAAGGCGTTACTCTGTTTTTAACTTAATACTCTAGATGCATGCTGGATAGCGGTCGATGAGTGAAGTAATAGTAGTAGATGCAGAATCGTTTCGGTCTACTTGTCATGGATGTGATGCCTATATACATGATCATTGCCTGGATAACCTCATAACTATGCTCAATTCTGTCAATTGCTCAACAGTAATTTGTTCACCCACCATAGAATATCTATGCTCTTGAGAGAAGCCACTAGTGAAACCTATGGACCCCAGGTCTATTCTCATCATATCAATCTCCAGCACTTCATTTACTTGCTTTGCTTTTACTTTTCACTTTGCATCTTTATACCAAAAATACCAAAAATATTATCTCTATCATATCTCACTCTCGTAAGTGACCGTGAAGGGATTGACAACCCCTAATCACGTTGGTTGCGAGTAGCTATCGTTTTGTGCAGGTACGAGGGACTTGCGCGTAGCCTCCTACTGGATTGATACCTTGGTTCTCAAAAACTGAGGGAAATACTTACGCTACTTTGCTGCATCATCCTCTCCTCTTCGGGGAAATCCAACGCAGTGCTCAAGAGGTAGCAAGAAGAATTTCTGGCGCCGTTGCCGGGGAGGTCTATGCAAAAGTCAACATACCAAGTACCCATCACAATCCCTATCTCTTGCATTACATTATTTGTCATTTGCCTCTCGTTTTCCTCTCCCCCACTTCACCCTTGTCGTTTTATTCGCCCTCTCTTTTCCGTTCGTCTTGCCTTGATGTCTTTCTTGGCTCGTTTGCTTGAAATAGTTGGGTATTTATTCCTAAACAGAGAAGCTAATATCTATGGATCCTGATCCACTTGCCAATCTTTTTAAGAGATCCAATTATGATGAACCAATTCCTAGTGATTTGGATGCACTAGATTATCTTTATAAGCTTTTGCCTGAAATACGTAAATCTGAAAATTGTGATGAAGTGCTTCACGATAGAACTTTGAATAAAAAGCATGATTGCAATGATTTTATTATAAATTCTTTTGATGTCAATTGTGCTAATAAGATGCAAAACCCTAAGCTTGGGGATGCTAGTTTTGCTATGTCTACTACTTGTTGCAATGATCACGATTGGGGTGATTCTTCGTATGATCTTGAAAATTTATTTAAGCCCCATGATAAATATGAGATTGATAATATTTTTTGCAATAATATTGAAAGTGGGTTTGGAAGAGTGTCAACTTTAGATCCCACATATTTGGAGAATATTCAATCTTATGAAATTTTTGATAAAAGTGGGCTTGGAGAAATCATGACTTTAGTTAATGATAATCCCACTATTTTGGAAGAGTGTCAACTTTACATACATGTGGATCATGTTAATAACATGTTATGTGGTAGCTATTTTGTTGAATTTTCTTATGATCCTACATGTAATTATTATGAGAGAGGAATATATGGTTGTAGAAACTTTCATGCTATTAAATTACCTCTCGCCATGTTGAGATTGCTATTGTCTCTTTCCGCTTCCTGGCATATGGTAGTTTTTGCTTGCCTTGATTTGTTTGCCTATAAGATACCTATGCATAGGAAGTATGTTAGACTTAGATGTGTTTGTCACGTGTTTTATGATGCTCTCTTTGTGCTTCAATTCTTGTCTTTCTTGTGAGCATCATTGAAATCTCAATGCCTAGCTAAAAAGGCTTTAAAGAAAAGCGCTTGTTGGGAGGCAACCCAATATTTATCCTTGCTGGTTAGCTAGCCTCTGTTTAGATGTGGTTTTATCTTTTAATTAGTGTTTGTGCCAAGTTGGACCTATTGGATCTTCTTGGATGATAGTTATTTAATCTTGCTGTAATTTCCAGAATCTTTGTGCTCAGTGCCCGAATTGTTAAAAATCACCAGAACGTGATAAAATACTGATTACAATTGCTGCTGATCAATAAACAAATTTTCCAGGTCGTCTAAGTTTTGTAGAATTCTTTGGGTTTCAGAAGTTTGCGTTAGTTACAGATTACTACAGACTGTTCTGTTTTTGACAGATTCTGTTTTGCGTGTGTTGTTTGCTTATTTTGATGAATCTATGGCTAGTAAAATAGTTTATAGTCCATAGATAAGTTGGAATACAGTAGGTTTAACACCAGTATAAATAAAGAATGAGTTCATTACAGTACTTTAAAGTAGTCTTTTGTTTTCTTTCTCTAACGGAGCTCACGAGATTTCTATTGAGTTTCGTGTTGTGAAGTTTTCAAGTTTTGGGTAAATTCTTTTGATGGATTATGGAACAAGGAGTGGCAAGAGCCTAAGCTTGGGGATGCCAATGGCACCCCCAAGATAATCCAAGGACACCAAAAAGTCAAAGCTTGGGGATGCCCCGGAAGGCATCCCCTCTTTCGTCTACTTCCATCGGTAATTTACTTGGAGCTATATTTTTATTCACCAACATGATATGTGTTTTGCTTGGAGCGTCATGTATTATTTGAGTCTTTGATTGTTAGTTTACCACAATCATCCTTGCTGTACACACCTTTTTAGAGAGCCATATATGAATTGAAATTTGATAGAATACTCTATGTGCTTCACTTATATCTTTTGAGCTTGATAGTTTGCTCATAGTGCTTCACTTATATCTTTTTGAGCGTGATAATTTTTGCTCTAGTGCTTCACTTAGATCTTTTAGAGCACGGTGGTGGATTTGTTTTAAATAAACTTGATCTCTCATGCTTCACCTAGATTATTTTGAGAGTCGTCAATAGCATGGTAATTTGCTTAATGTTAATATACTTGATGTTCAAGATATGTGAAACTTTCTTTTGAGTGCGTTGAATACTAAGATAAGTTTGATGCTTGATAATTGTTTTGGGATATGGAGGTAATATCAAACTCATGCTAGTTGAGTAGTTGTGAATTTGAGAAATGCTTGTGTTGAAGTTAGTAAATCCCGTAGCATGCACGTATGGTTAAAGTTGTGTAACAAATTTGAAGCATGAAGTGTACCTGGCTTGTGCATCCTTATGAGTGGCGGTCGGGGACGAGCGATGGTCTTTTCCTACCAATCTATCCCCCTAGGAGCATGCGCGTAGTACTTGATTTTTGATGACTTCCAAATTTTTGCAATAAGTATATGAGTTCTTTTGACTAATGTTGAGTCCATGGATTATACGCACTTTTACCTTTCCGCCATTGCTAGCCTCTTCGGTACCGTGCATTACCCTTTCTCACATTGAGAGTTGGCGCAAACTTCGCCGGTGCATCCAAACCCCGTGATATGATACGCTCTATCACACATAAACCTCCCTATATCTTCCTCAAAACAGCCACCATACCTACCTATTATGGCATTTCCATAGCCATTCCGAGATATATTGCCATGCAACTTTCCGCCATTCCGTTCATCATTATTATGACATACATTACTTTTGTCATATTGCCATTGCATGATCATGTAGTTGACATCGTATTTGTGGCAAAGCCACCATGCATTATTTTTCATACATGTCACTCTTGATTCATTGCACCATCCTGGTACACCGCCGGAGGCATTCATATAGAGTCATAACTTGTTCTAGTTTCGAGTTGTAATCCTTATGTTGTAATCAATGGAAGTGTGATGATCATCACTATTAGAGCATTGCCCAAATAAATAAATAAAAAGAGAGAAAGGCCAAAAAAAGGCCCAAAAAAGGGCAATGCTACTATCTCTTTTTCCACACTTGTGCTTCAAAGTAGCACCATGTTCTTCATGTAATGAGTCTCATATTTTGTGCTTCAAAGTAGCACCTCGTTCTTCATGTAGTGAGTCTCATATATTGTGCTTCAAAGTAGCACCATGTTTTTCATATAGTGAGTCTCATATGTTATCACTTTCATATACTAGTGGGAATTTTTCATTATAGAACTTGGCTTGTATATTCCTACGATGAGCTTCCTCAAATGCCCTAGGTCTTCATGAGCAAGCAAGTTGGATGCACACTCACTAGTTTTCTTTTGTTGAGCATTCATAGCTCTAGTGCATCCGTTGCATGGCAATCCCTACTCCTCATATTGACATCAATTGACGGGCATCTCCATAGCCCGTTGATTAGCCTCGTCAATGTGAGACCTTCTCCTTTTTTTGTCTTCTCCACACAATCCCCATCATCATATTCTATTCCACCCATAGTGCTATATCCATGGCTCACGCTCATGTATTGCGTGAAGGTTGAAAAAGTTTGAGATTATTTAAGTATGAAACAATTGCTTGGCTTGTCATCGGGGGTATAGAAGTTGGGAACATCTTTGTGTGACGAAAATGAAGCATAGCCTAACTATATGATTTTGTAGGGATGAACTTTCTTTGGCCATGTTATTTTGAGATGACATAATTATTTTGATTAGTATGCTTGAATTATTATTATTTTTATGTCAATATGAACTTTTGTCTTGAATCTTTCGGATCTGAATCATATCACAATTAAGAAGATTTACATTGAAATTGTGCCAAAGTATCACTCCACATCAAAAATTCTCTTTTTATCATTTACCTACTCGAGGTCGAGCAGGAATTAAGCTTGGGGATGTCTGATATGTCTCCAACGTATCTATAATTTTTGATTGCTCCATGCTACTTTATCTATTGTTTTGGACTATAATGGGCTTTATTTTCCACTTTTATATTATTTTTGGGACTAACCTATTAACTGGAGGCCCAACCAAGAATTGCTGGTTTTTGCCTATTTCAGTGTTTCGAAGAAACGGAATATCAAACGGAGTCCAAACGGAATGAAACCTTCGGGAACGTGATTTTCTCACCGAACGTGATCCACGAGACTTGGACCCTACTCCAAGGAGTGCCAGAGGCGGTCACGAGGGTGGGGGGCGCGCCCCTCACCCCTGGGCGCGCCCCCCTGCCTTGTGGGCCCCCTGACGCTCCACCGACATACTCCTTCCTCCTATATATACCTACGTACCCCCAACAGATCAGGGATGGAGCCAAAAACCTAATTCCAACATCTTGGGGCTGTTGGGGAACGTTGCAGAAAATTAAAATTTTTCCTACGGTTTCACCAAGATCCATCTATGAGTTCATCTAAGCAACGAGTCATGGGAGAGAGATTGCATCTACATACCACTTTGTAGATCGCGCGCGGAAGCGTTCAAGGGAATGGTGATGATGGAGTCGTACTCGTCGTGATTCAAATCACCGATGACCAAGTGCTGAACGGACAGCACCTCCGCGTTCAACACACGTACGGAACGGACGACGTCTCCTCCTTCTTGATCCAGCAAGGGGGAAAGAGAGGTTGATGATGATCCAGCAGCACAACGGCGTGGTGGTGGATGCAGCAGAACTCCAGCAGGGCTTCGTCAAGCTGCTGCGGGAGGAGGACGAGGTGTAGCAGGGGGAGGGAGGCGCCAATGCACAGGGTGCGGCTGCCCTCCCCCTTGCCCTCCTTTATATAGGCCCCCTGGGGGGCGCCGGACCTGGGAGATGCAATCTCCCAAGGGGGGTGGCGGCCAAGGGGGGTGGAGTGCCCCCCAAGGCAAGTGGTGCCCCCCCCAGCTAGGGTTTCCAACCCTAGGCGCAGGAGGGGCCCAAGGGTGGGCGCACCAGCCCACTAGGGGCTGGTTCCCCTCCCACTTCAGCCCACGGGGCCCTCCGGGCTAGGTGGCCCCACCCGGTGGACCCCCGGGACCCTTCCGGTGGTCCCGGTACAATACCGGGTGACCCCGAAAGTTTCCCGATGGCCGAAACAGCACTTCCTATATATAATTCTTTACCTCCGGACCATTCCGGAACTCCTCGTGATGTCCGGGATCTCATCCGGGACTCCGAACAACATTCCGTTTGCTGCATACTCATATTCATACAACCCTAGCGTCACCGAACCTTAAGTGTGTAGACCCTACGGGTTCGGGAGATATGCAGACATGACCGAGACGGCTCTCTGGTCAATAACCAACAGCGGGATTTGGATACCCATGTTGGCTCCCACATACTCCTCGATGATCTCATCGGATGAACCACGATGTCTAGGATTCAAGCAACCCCATATACTATTCCCTTTGTGAGTCGGTATGTTACTTGCCCGAGACTCGATCGTCGGTATCCCAATACCTCGTTCAGTCTCATTACCAGCAAGTCACTTTACTCGTACCATAATGCATGATCCCGTGACCAGACACTTGGTCACTCTGAGCTCATTATGATGATGCACTACCGAGTGGGCCCAGTGATACCTCTCCGTTATACGGAGTGACAAATCCCAGTCTCGATCCGTGTCAACCCAACAGACACTTTCGGAGATACCTGTAGTGCACCTTTATAGTCACCCAGTTACGTTGTGACGTTTGGTACACCCAAAGCACTCCTACGATATCCGGGAGTTACACGATCTCATGGCCTAAGGAAGAGATACTTGACATTGGAAAAGCTCTAGCAAAACGAACTACACGATCTTGTGCTATGCTTAGGATTGGGTCTTGTCCATCACATCATTCTCCTAATGATGTGATCCTGTTATCAACGACATCCAAATGTCCATAGTCAGGAAACCATGACTATCTGTTGATCAACGAGCTAGTCAACTAGAGGCTTACTAGGGACGTATTGTGGTCTATGTATGCACACGTGTATTACGATTTCCGGATAATACAATTATAGCATGAATAAAAGACAATTATCATGAACAAGGAAATATAATAATAATCCTTTTATTATTGCCTCTAGGGCATATTTCCAACAGTCTCCCACTTGCACTAGAGTCAATAATCTAGTTACATTGTGATGAATCGAACACCCATAGAGTTTTGGTGTTGATCATGTTTTGCTCGCGGAAGAGGTTTAGTCAACGGATCTGCGACATTCAGATCCGTATGTACTTTGCAAATATCTATGTCTCCATCTTGAACATTTTCACGGATGGAGTTGAAGCGACGCTTGATGTGCCTGGTCTTCTTGTGAAACCTGGGCTCCTTGGCAAGGGCAATAGCTCCAGTGTTGTCACAGAAGAGTTTGATCGGCCCCGACGCATTGGGTATGACTCCTAGGTCGGTGATGAACTCCTTCACCCATATTGCTTCATGCGCTGCCTCCGAGGCTGCCATGTACTCCGCTTCACATGTAGATCCTGCCACGACGCTCTGCTTGCAGCTGCACCAGCTTACTGCCCCACCATTCAACATATACATGTATCCGGTTTGTGACTTAGAGTCATCCAGATCTGTGTCGAAGCAAGCATCGACATAACCCTTTACGACGAGCTCTTCGTCACCTCCATAAACGAGAAACATGTCCTTTGTCCTTTTCAGGTACTTCAGGATATTCTTGACCGCTGTCCAGTGTTCCTTGCCGGGATTACTTTGGTACCTTCCTACCAAACTTACGTCAAGGTTTACATCAGGTCTGGTACACAGCATGGCATACATAATAGATCCTATGGCTGAGGCATAGGGGATGACACTCATCTCTTGTTTATCTTTTGCCGTGGTCGGGCATTGAGCCGAGCTCAATCTCACACCTTGCAATACAAGCAAGAACCCTTTCTTGGACTGATCCATTTTGAACTTCTTCAAAATCTTATCAAGGTATGTGCTTTGTGAAAGACCTATGAGGCGTCTCGATCTATCCCTATAGATCTTGATGCCTAATATGTAAGCAGCTTCTCCAAGGTCCTTCATTGAAAAACACTTATTCAAGTAGGCCTTAATGCTGTCCAAGAATTCTATATCATTTCCCATCAAAAGTATGTCATCTACATATAATATGAGAAATGCTACAGAGCTCCCACTCACTTTCTTGTAAACGCAGGCTTCTCCATAAGTCTGCATAAACCCAAACGCTTTGATCATCTCATCAAAGCGAATGTTCCAACTCCGAGATGCTTGCACCAGCCCATAAATGGATCGCTGGAGCTTGCATACTTTGTTAGCATTCTTAGGATCGACAAAACCTTCCGGCTGCATCATATACAGCTCTTCCTTAAGATAACCGTTAAGGAATGCCGTTTTGACGTCCATCTGCCATATCTCATAATCATAGTATGCGGCAATTGCTAACATGATTCGGACGGACTTAAGCTTCGCTACGGGAGAGAAAGTCTCATCGTAGTCAATCCCTTGAACTTGCCGATAACCCTTAGCGACAAGTCGAGCTTTATAGATGGTGACATTACCATCCGCGTCCGTCTTCTTCTTAAAGATCCATTTGTTTTCTATCGCTCGCCGATCATCGGGCAAGTCAGTCAAAGTCCATACTTTGTTTTCACACATGGATTCTATCTCGGATTGCATGGCTTCTAGCCATTTGTTGGAATCTGGGCCCGCCATCACTTCTTCATAGTTCGAAGGTTCACCGTTGTCTAACAACATGATTTCCAAGACAGGGTTGCCATACCACTCTTGTGTGGAACGTGTCCTTGTGGACCTACGAAGTTCAGTAGCAACTTGATCTGAAGTACCTTGATCATCATCATTAATTTCCTCTCCAGTCGGTGTAGGCACCACAGGAACATTTTCCTGAGCTGCACTACTTTCCGGTTCAAGAGGTAGTACTTCATCGAGTTCTACTTTCCTCCCACTTACTCCTTTCGAGAGAAACTCTTTTTTCCAGAAAGGATCCGTTCTTGGCAACAAAGATCTTGCCATCGGATCTCAAGTAGAAGGTATACCCAATGGTTTCCTTAGGGTATCCTATGAAGACGCATTTTTCCGACTTGGGTTCGAGCTTTTCAGGTTGTAGTTTCTTGACATAAGCATCGCATCCCCAAACTTTTAGAAACGACAGCTTAGGTTTCTTCCCAAACCATAATTCATACGGTGTCGTCTCAACGGATTTAGACGGTGCCCTATTTAAAGTGAATGTAGTTGTCTCTAGAGCGTATCCCCAAAATGATAGCGGTAAATCGGTAAGAGACGTCATAGATCGCACCATATCCAATAGAGTGCGATTATGACGTTCGGACACACCGTTACGCTGAGGTGTTCCAGGTGGCGTGAGTTGTGAAACGATTCCACATTTCCTTAAGTGTGTACCAAATTTGTGACTTAAATATTCTCCTCCACGATCCGATCGTAAGAATTTTATCTTTCGGTCATGTTGATTCTCTACTTCATTTTGAAATTCCTTGAACTTTTCAAAGGTCTCAGACTTGTGTTTCATCAAGTAGACATACCCATATCTACTCAAGTCATCAGTGAGAGTGAGAATATAATGATATCCTCCGCGAGCCTCAACGCTCATTGGACCACACACATCAGTATGTATGATTTCCAATAAGTTGGTTGCTCGCTCCATTGTTCCGGAGAATGGAGTCTTGGTCATTTTGCCCATGAGGCATGGTTCGCATGTGTCAAATGATTCATAATCGAGAGACTCTAAAAGTCCATCAGCATGGAGCTTCTTCATGCGCTTGACACCAATGTGACCAAGGCGGCAGTGCCACAAGTATGTGGGACTATCGTTATCAACTTTACATCTTTTGGTATTCACACTATGAATATGTGTAACATTACGTTCGAGATTCATTAAGAATAAACCATTGACCATCGGGGCATGACCATAAAACATATCTCTCATATAAATAGAACAACCATTATTCTCTAATTTAAATGAGTAGCCATCTCGTATTAAACGAGATCCAGATACAATGTTCATGCTCAAACTTGGCACTAAATAACAATTATTGAGGTTCATAACTAATCCCATGGGTAAATGTAGAGGTAGCGTGCCGACGGCGATCACATCGACCTTGGAACCATTCCCGACGCGCATCGTCACCTCGTCCTTCGCCAGTCTCCGCTTATTCCGCAGCTCCTGCTGTGAGTTACAAATATGAGCAACGGCACCGGTATCAAATACCCAGGAGTTACTACGAGTACTGGTAAGGTACACATCAATTACATGTATATCACATATACCTTTAGTGTTGCCGGCCTTCTTGTCCGCTAAGTATTTGGGGCAGTTCCGCTTCCAGTGACCCTTCCCTTTGCAATAAAAGCACTCAGTCTCAGGCTTGGGTCCATTCTTTGACTTCTTCCCGGCAACTGGCTTACCGGGCGCGGCAACATCTTTGCCGTCCTTCTTGAAGTTCTTCTTACCCTTGCCCTTCTTGAACTTAGTGGTCTTATTGACCATCAACACTTGATGTTCTTTCTTGATTTCAACCTCTACTGACTTCAGCATAGAAAATACTTCAGGAATGGTCTTCACCATCCCCTGCATATTGTAGTTCAGCACAAAGCTCTTGTAGCTTGGTGGGAGCGACTGAAGGATTCTGTCAATGACCGCCTCGTCCGGGAGGTTGATCTCCAGCTGGGACAGGCGGTTGTGCAACCCAGACATTTTGAGTATGTGCTCACTGACAGAACTGTTTTCCTCCATCTTACAACTATAGAACTTGTCGGAGACTTCATATCTCTTGACCCGGGCATGAGCTTGAAAAACCATTTTCAGCTCCTCGAACATCTCATATGCTCCGTGTCGCTCAAAACGCTTTTGGAGCCCAGGTTCTAAGCTGGAAAGCATGCCGCACTGAACGAGGGAGTAATCATCAGCACGTGATTGCCAAGTGTTCATAATGTCTTGGTTCTCTGGGATGGGTGCTTCACCTAGCGGTGCATCTAGGACATAATCTTTCTTGGCTGCTATGAGGATGATCCTCAGGTTCCGGACCTGGTCCAAATAGTTGCTGCCATCATCTTTCAGCTTGGTTTTCTCTAGGAACGCGTTGAAGTTCATGTTGACATGAGCGTTGGCCATTTGATCGACAAGACATATTTTGCAAAGGTTTTAGACTAAGTTCATGATAATTAAGTTCATCTAATCAAATTATTCAATGAACTCCCACTCAGATTGACATCCCTCTAGTCATCTAAGTGTTACACGATCCGAGTCGACTAGGCCGTGTCCGATCATCATGTGAGACAGACTAGTCATCATCGGTGAACATCTCCATGTTGATCGTATCTTCTATACGACTCATGTTCGACCTTTCGGTCTCTTGTGTTCCGAGGCCATGTCTGTACATGCTAGGCTCGTCAAGTTAACCCTAAGTGTTTCTGCATGTGTAAAACTATCTTACACCCGTTGTATGTGAACGTAAGGATCTATCACACCCGATCATCACGTGGTGCTTCGAAACGACGAACTTTAGCAACGGCGCACAGTTAGGGGGAACACTTTCTTGAAATTATTATAAGGGATCATCTTATTTACTACCGTCGTTCTAAGTAAACAAGATGCATAAACATAATAAACATCACATGCAATTATATAATAGTGACATGATATGGCCAATATCATATAGCTCCTTTGATCTCCATCTTCGGGGCTCCATGATCATCTTCGTCACCGGCATGACACCATGATCTCCATCATCATGATCTCCATCATCGTGTCTTCATGAAGTTGTCACGCCAACGACTACTTCTACTTCTATGGCTAACGCGTTTAGCAATAAAGTAAAGTAATTTACATGGCGTTCTTCAATGACACGCAGGTCATACAAAAATAAAGACAACTCCTATGGCTCCTGCCGGTTGTCATACTCATCGACATGCAAGTCGTGATTCCTATTACAAGAACATGATCTCATACATCACAATATATCATTCATCATTCATCACAACTTCTGGCCATATCACATCACATGACAATTGCTGCAAAAACAAGTTAGACGTCCTCTAATTGTTGTTGCATCTTTTACGTGGCTGCAATTGGGTTCTAGCAAGAACGTTTTCTTACCTACGAATAACCACAACGTGATTTTGTCAACTTCTATTTACCCTTCATAAGGACCCTTTTCATCTAATCCGCTCCAACTAAAGTAGGAGAGACAGACACCCGCTAGCCACCTTATGCAACTAGTTCATGTCAGTCGGTGGAACCTGTCTCACGTAAGCATACGTGTAAGGTCGGTCCGGGCCGCTTCATCCCACAATACCGCTGAAGCAAGAAAAGACTAGTAGCGGCAAGCAAGTTGACAAGATCTACGTCCACAACAAAATTGTGTTCTACTCGTGCAATAGAGAACTACGCATAGACCTAGCTCATGATGCCACAGTTGGGGAACGTTGCAGAAAATTAAAATTTTTCCTACGGTTTCACCAAGATCCATCTATGAGTTCATCTAAGCAACAAGTCATGGGAGAGAGATTGCATCTACATACCACTTTGTAGATCGCGCGCGGAAGCGTTCAAGGGAACGGTGATGATGGAGTCGTACTCGCCGTGATTCAAATCACCGATGACCAAGTGCTGAACGGACAACACCCCCGCGTTCAACACACGTACGGAACGGACGACGTTTCCTCCTTCTTGATCCAGCAAGGGGGGAGGATAGGTTGATGATGATCCAGCAGCACAACAACGTGGTGGTGGATGCAGCAGAACTCCAGCAGGGCTTCGCCAAGCTGCTGCGGGAGGAGGACGAGGTGTAGCAGGGGGAGGGAGGCGCCAATGCACAGGGTGCGGCTGCCCTCCCCCTTGCCCTCCTTTATATAGGCCCCTAGGGGGGCGCCGGCCCTGGGAAATGCAATCTCCCAAGGGGGGCGGCGGCCAAGGGGGGTGTAGTGCCCCCCAAGGCAAGTGGTGCGCCCCCCCCCCCCACCTAGGGTTTCCAACCCTAGGCGCAGGAGGGCCCGGGGGGGCGCACCAGCCCACTAGGGGCTGGTTCCCCTCCCACTTCAGCCCACGGGGCCCTCCAACATAGGTGGCCCCACCCGGTGGACCCCCGGGACCCTTCTGGTGGTCCCGGTACAATACCGGGTGACCCCGAAACTTTCCCGATGGCTGAAACAACACTTCCTATATATAATTCTTTACCTCCGGACCATTCCGCTACTCCTCGTGATGTCCGGGATCTCATCCGGGACTCCGAACAACATTCCGTTTGCTGCATACTCATATTCATACAACCCTAGCGTCACCGAACCTTAAGTGTGTAGACCCTACGGGTTCGGGAGATATGCAGACATGACCGAGACGGCTCTCCGGTCAATAACCAACAGCGGGATCTGGATACCCATGTTGGCTCCCACATACTCCTCGATGATCTCTTCGGATGAACCACGATGTCGAGGATTCAAGCAACCCCGTATACTATTCCCTTTGTCAGTCGGTATGTTACTTGCCCGAGACTCGATCGTCGGTATCCCAATGCCTCATTCAGTCTCATTACCGGCAAGTCACTTTAGTCGTACCGTAATGCATGATCCCGTGACCAGACACTTGGTCACTCTGAGCTCATTATGATGATGCACTACCGAGTGGGCCCAGTGATACCTCTCCGTTATACGGAGTGACAAATCCCAGTCTCGATCCGTGTCAACCCAACAGACACTTTCGGAGATACCTGTAGTGCACCTTTATAGTCACCCAGTTATGTTGTGACGTTTGGTACACCCAAAGCACTCCTACGGTATCCGGGAGTTACACGATCTCATGGTCTAAGGAAGAGATACTTGACATTGGAAAAATTCTAGCAAAACGAACTACACGATCTTGTGCTATGCTTAGGATTGGGTCTTGTCCATCACATCATTCTCCTAATGATGTGATCCCATTATCAACGACATCCAAATGTCCATAGTCAGGAAACCATGACTATCTGTTGATCAATGAGCTAGTCAACTAGAGGCTTACTAGGGACGTATTGTGGTCTATGTATTCACACGTGTATTACGATTTCCGGATAATACAATTATAGCATGAATAAAAGACAATTATCATGAACAAGGAAATATAATAATAATCCTTTTATTATTGCCTCTAGGGCATATTTCCAACAGGGGCATGTTCCGGAGCTCCGCCGGAGGGGGCATCCACCACGGAGGGCTTCTACATCATCACCATAGCCCCTCCGATGAAGTGTGAGTAGTTTACTTTAGACCTTCGGGTCCATAGTTAGTAGCTAGATGACTTCTTCTCTCTTTTTGGATCTCAATAGAATGTTCTCCCCCTCTCTCGTGGAGATCTATTCGATGTAATCTTCTTTTTGCAGTGTGTTTGTTGAGACCGATGAATTGTGGGTTTATGATCCAGCTTATCTATGGAAAATATTTGATTCTTCTCTGAATTCTTTTATGTATGATTAAGTTATCTTTGCAAGTCTCTTCGAATTATCCATTTGGTTTGGCCAACTAGATTGGTAGTTCTTGCAACGGGAGAAGTGCTTAGCTTTGGGTTCAATCTTACGGTGACCTTACCCAGTGACAGAAAGGGTTGCAAGGCACGTATTGTATTGTTGCCATCGAGCGTAACAAGATGGGGTATTTATCATATTGCATGAATTTATTCCTCTACATCATGTCATCTTGCTTAAGGTGTTACTCTATTTTTAACTTAATACTCTAGATGCATGCTGGATAGCGGTCGATGAGTGGAGTAATTGTAGTAGATGCAGAATCATTTCGGTCTACTTGTCACAGACGTGATGCCTATATACATGATCATTACCTGGATAACCTCATAACTATGCTCAATTCTGTCAATTGCTCAACAGTAATTTGTTCACCCATCGTAGAATATCTATGCTCTTGAGAGAAGCCACTAGTGAAACCTATGGCCCCCGGGTCTATTCTCATCATATTAATCTCCATCACTTCATTTACTTGCTTTGCTTTTACTTTTCACTTTGCATCTTTATACCAAAAATACCAAAAATATTATCTCTATCAGATCTCACTCTCGTAAGTGACCGTCAAGGGATTGACAACCCCTAATCACGTTGGTTGCGAGTAGCTATCATTTTGTGCAGGTACGAGGGACTTGCGCGTAGCCTCCTACTGGATTGATACCTTGGTTCTCAAAAACTGAGGGAAATACTTACGCTACTTTGCTGCATCATCCTCTCCTCTTCAGGGAAATCCAACGCAGTGCTCAAGAGGTAGCAGGTTGGCAGGAATCGAGACTGGGATTTGTCACTCCGTATGACGGAGAGGTATCTCTGGGCCCACTCGGTAATGCATCATCATAATGAGCTCAATGTGACTAAGTAGTTAGTCACGGGATCATGCATTACGGAACGAGTAAAGTGACTTTCCAGTAACGAGATTGAACGAGGTATTGGGATACCGACGATCGAATCTCGGGCAAGTAACGTGACAAAGGGAATTGTATACGGGATTGATTGAATCCCCGACATCGTGGTTCATCCGATGAGATCATCGTGGAACATGTGGGAGCCAACATGGGTATCCAGATCCCGCTGTTGGTTATTGGCCGGAGAGCTGTCCGGTCATGTCTACAGGATTCCCGAACCCGTACACTACTAGGAAAAAGCTTATAGACAGTCGCTTACTAGTAGCACGCTATATTTCCCCGCGCTACTGCTACTTACTAGTAGCGCGGTACATTTACCCGCGCTGCTAGTAAATATTACTGGTAGCGTGTGACAAAAAAATACACGCTACTACTAAATATCTCCAACTGTGCCACACGAACAAGCCGTAGTAGTAGCGCGGGTTGTAAAACATGCGCTACTACTATATGGATAGCCGTAGCGCAGGTGAAACACGCTCGCTACTACTAATACTTGCACACCAACCACCCCCGCGGATTCACTCCCACCCCACCCACCCACCCCCCCCCCCCCCCCCGCCTGTCTAAAAAAAGGGTTAATTATCCTTTTGCCCTCAGTGGTGTCTCTGTGCTCAGTTTTGCCCTCAGATGCAAATTGTGCTCAGTTTTGCCCCTAGTCCATGCACAGCTACTATGACGAGGCCAAACGGCCATATTTTGAGTCCATTCCGTCCGCCAGCGTTAGTGGTTGTGGGTCCAGAGCTTACACGTGGGACCGCGTGGACGTGGGTCCGGAGCTGACATGTAGGCCCGTGCAACTAAATCCCCAAATCATTCATAGCTCACTCTGCCCATCTGCTTCCCCGCCGACCAGCTGACCTGCGCTGCCGTTGGCACTTGTGCCGCGGCCAGCACCTGCCCCACCACCAGCTGCACACCTACTCCACCGCTACCTTTCTGCGCCTACGCTCCACGGCTACCTGCGCCACCCGCCACCTTCTTGTGACGCCACGGGTGGGGCGCCCGCCACCTGCTCGACCCGCGGCGCGGCCTCCTTCCGTGCGCCCGGCCGGAGCGCTCAAAGGTGGGGGGCTGCTGGAGCTATTTGAACTAGGAGGAAGAACCCTAGGGTGAAATGGAGAGCAGTGGCGACCCCAGAGTACTTGGCGAGGCTGGCATCGGGCCAGAGATCCGCCGCGTCCACGACTGGGTTCCCGAGGGGTAAGTCTTGCCTCCTGTTTAGATTGAGCTTAGTTGTGCATTTGAACACTCGATTCGAGTAGGTTTGCCCAATTAGTGTGCTGATTGCGTCTCTGTTTTTCGCCAGTTAGGATGGAGTTGCGGTTTGCTTTCTTGATGCACATTAGAAGGGACCGATACACGTTCGATGCAAAGGATCGGAAGAAATACCAAGGAGGTTTTGATTATCGGTTGCCAATGGCTAGTAATAGGAGTTTCAGACAATTTGGGGAGGTAATTTGTAGCCAATATCCTTGGGGTTTGCTTGATGAAGTGGTATACAAATACTATGACGGGGAAAAGAAATGGGTGATAGTTAGTACTGATGAAGAGCTAGCTACCATGTTTGTTAGGCATAAAGAGAAAGATAATTTTCATGTGAGGCTGCAAGTTGATGTGCTTGAGCAGGCATTTGGACCTAGGATGATGGGTGCAACATCTCGGGGAGAACCAAGTCGTCGTAATGGCATCTCTAGCCAGAACAGTTCAGTTGGTGCACGACGACGTGGTGGCTCGACAAGTGTAGGCAACAGCAATAGGGTCCCCCTTGAAGTGGAGCCTGATGACTACAATTCTGGGGTTGATGAAAAGAAGCTATATTCTGATGTTATTCGGAATTTACGACGGGCACCTCGGGCTGATAACCAAGATGAGGCTCACAATGCAGTCTGTGTGGATGATGACGCGGTGGGTGAGGACGAAGACCTTGCAGCTGTTGAATGGGACCCTTTGAACCCTCATTTGGAAGAAGGTATAGTTTTTGCATCCATGAATGAGTGTAGAAATGCACTTGTGACATACTTCATCAAGGTAGAACGTACTTTCAAAGTTGACAAGAGTGATCAAGTACGTTACAGAGTGCACTGTCCGACTGAGGCTTGTCCATGGAGGCTGCTCGCATCTAAAATGCGAAATAGCACTAATGTTCAGGTCAAAGTGAACCCTTTTAAGCACACATGCCAGGAATCAACCCTTAGAAAGGATACAATCAGTAGAGCCAAGTCAAGATGGGTGGCAGAAGAAGTAAAGAAGTGGGTGAAAGAAAACCAACAAGTGGGTCCAAAGGAATTGCAGAAGAACATCAAAGATAAATTCAAGATAGATTTACCATGCATGAGGTTGTTCAATGGTAAACAACATGCTATGGATTCTATTTATGGTAACTGGCAAGAAAGTTTCAATTGTTGTATTCATTCAAAGGTGAAGTGGAGAGGACAAGCCCAGGTAGTATTGTAGATATTGATCACCACACCGTGGAGTACACATTCAGGGGAGTGACAAAGACCAAGGAATGCTTTAGGAGGCTTTTTGTCTGCTTTGAGGCTTGTCGCCGGGGCTTTTTGGCAGGTTGCAGGCCTTATTTGGCTATTGATGCCACTTTTCTCACATGGAGGTTTAAAGGACAGTTAGTAGTAGCTTGTGCAGTTGATGCACACAGTTTTGTATTTCCGGTTGCCTATGGTGTGCTGGAGACAGAGTCTGAGGAGAGCTGGACTTGGTTTTTGCATAATCTGCGCCGGGCTATTGCACATCCCAATGGGTTGGTCATTCATACAGATGCCTGCAAAGGTTTAGAAGTGACCGTGGACAATGTGTTCCCTGGAGTAGAGCATAAGGAATGCATGCGTCACCTTGCTGCAAATTTCATGAAGAAATTCAAAGAAAGGTGTATACCGACAATTTATGGCCAACATCTTTGACTTGCAGTGTGAAGAAGCACAACTACCACTTGAGGCAGTTATACATGAATCCCAAAGTGAAAGAATACTTGGAAACACACCACTCCAAGTTATGGGCCAGAAGCCAATTCAGTGAACTGAGCAAAGTTGACTATGTGCACAATAATCTAGCAGAGTCTTTCAACTCAACAATCTGGAAACTAAAGGGTCATTATATGGTGGATTTGCTGGACAGGATAAGGATAGAATACATGCAGAAATTTCATTATCATGCAGGAATAGCTGAGGCAAAATTCATGGGCCACATTATCATCCCTACCGTGATGAATGAACTGATGCAGAAAAAAACATGCTTGGAAATGAACATGACTCTTTGCTCGGGTACCAAAGCAGAGATATCATATTTGGATAAAGAGAAGAGGGAATGGAGATATCCAGTGGATTTAGAAGCTAGAACTTGCAGTTGTAGGCAATGGCAGATAACTGGGTTGCCATGCATTCATGCCTTGTTTTTCATCACTTCTCTCCCAGGTCCAGCAGGGAACATTCAGCAGTATGTGCATGATTACTACTCTGTTGCAAGGTTCAAAGCCACATATGCTTATGCCTTGCCTGCTATGGAGGGAAAACAACAATAGGACATGGTGGACCCTGGATTCAAGCTTTGCGCTCCAGTTCTGAAGAGAGCAGCAGGTAGACCAAGGAAGAGTCGAATCAGACCTCGCAGCGAAGGAGCTGGACTTGGAGTGAGGAATCATAAGTGCACAAGATGTGGTGGGTCTGGTCATTTCGGTAAGTATTGTGATAACACAGTAGATCCAGCGTTCGGAGAGAGTTTCGATGAAGGCTTCAATGAAAATGTTGGTCAGCAGCAGGTTGCCTCAACAGATGATGAAAATGATGGACAGCAGCCGGTTGCATCAGATGAGGATTTTGACGAGGTTCGAAATGATGATGGTCAACAGCCGCATGATTTTGATGATGATCCAAGTGAGGCTCCAAATAGTGATCATGGTGATCCAAGTGAGGCTCCAAATAGTGATCATGGTGATCCAAGTGAGGCTCCAAATGATGATCGTGGTGATCCAAGTGAGGCTCCAAATGATGATCCTGGTGATCCAAGTGAGGCTCCAAATGATGATCCAAGTGAGGCTCCAAATGGTGACCAATCTTCTGTTGTTGTGAGTTCTGCTAGGTATGTAAATCTTGCAAGGGTCAAATACTATTGTACATTTATGGGTCACTTGACATGATCTCATTACCCTTTATGTTTTGCACAGCTCTATGATAGGTTTGAAGAAGATGCACAAGGTACCGACAACCAAGAGGAGAAGAGAAGAAGCAATGAGCATAAGGTGCACAAGGAGCAAAGTGATGGCAAGAAGCTCAAGGAACAGATAGAAGCCCGAACGCTATATGTGAATAATTATGAAACATTATGAATAATGTTGTATATCTGTTGGATGATGTTGGACCTATGTTAGAACTATGTTTGACATGATGTTTAAATCTGTTGGATGATGTTTGAATGAGCACATGGTTTTTCCTTTTTTTTGATTTTTTTGAATTTTGTTTTGCTCATTTGAATTCTGGTCAAACCTAACTTTGACCAAGATTTAAACAAGTCTAAAACATCAAAATGAAGAACTAAGCCTGGATCCTTCTTAGTCAATCCAAAATAAAGCTGTGGTGAGGTTTTTAAAATTTGCATGAAAAATGTGCTAAAATGAGGAGTCCAATGGTAGGGTAAACGACCTCATTTCTAAGCAAGGTTTTTTCGACCTTGTCTAAATTAGCCAAATAACTTTCCTAAACATACATTCTATATATACGGACTATGTGCGCTGGTTTTTCCATTTTTTGATTTTTTTTAAATTTGTTTTGCTCATTTGAATTTTGGTCAAACTTAACTTTGACCAAGATTTAAATAAGTGTAAAACATCAAAATGAAAAACTAAGCCTGGATCCTTCTTAGTCACTCTAAAATGAAGCTGTGGTGAGTTTTTTGAAATTTTCATGTTTATTTCCCCAAAACACTTCTCTTCACTTCATACAAAAGAGTTTGAGATACTCGAGATATCATACAATACACATGAAACTTATCGTTTAAATGTATGTAAGCCTTGTTTATCAACTTAAATCGTTAGTATATGACATAAGAAGACTATGTGCGCATGTTTTTTATTTTTCTGATTTTTATTTAATTTATTATGCTCATTTGAAATCTGGTCAAACATAGCTTTGACTGCTCCAAACCCCGCTAACCCTAGCGCTGAACCAGGACCGTTCATCTAACCCTAGCGCTGAACAAGGGTCGTCGATCTAACCCTTCTAGAAGGAATCTGCGGGGAGGAGGGGGGCGATCCGCGAGATGCAATCTGATTGGCTGGGAGATTCTTTTTTTAAAACAAATATCAGGCGCGCTGGATGGACCATTGGGCCGTCTCGTTGTCTGGGCCTGAGACCGCAGTAAATAGCCCGTCTCAGCCTTTCCAGGCCTTGCATGCATGCATGGGACGCGGCAACATGCATAGGCTGCGACGTGGGTTTGCATGCGTGGGAGGCTGCGATGTGCATAGGCTGCGACGTGCATGCATGCGAGCGAGGCGAGCCAGGCGTGCTAGGCGCGCTAGGCTAGCGAGGCCAGCTGGTGGTTCAACGAGTCAGATGCACCGTCCAGTCAAAGAGCTATGCAGTAATTCAAATGCACGCACACGCCCCATGCATGCATCGTTTTTGTGCAAAAATTTAAGAGTGCAAAGCGTAACGGATACACACACGCGTTCGGATTCACACATGCACCGTTCTCATCCTTTCTCTCTTCCTCTCCCACCCACAGACCTATAAATGGGGTGCCTATCTTCCTCTCCCACCCATAAGCCAGATCCGATCCATTCTCTCCAACTTCAAACACCCAATCGACCGAGCCCTCCCCAAGTGAGACCATGCAGTTCAACGGGCCGACCTTCAGCCATCCGCCTGTCGTGCCGGAGCTGCGCTACCCACCGGGCGTGCTCGTGGAGAGGGAGCTCCACGTGTGGGCTTTTTCAAGGTGGAGGGGTTCCGTCGAACTCACCCGTGCCTTCCTCAGAGCCGGCTATGCCCACCTCCCATGGGGCTCGCCAAGGATGTTCACCCTCAACGAGGTTCATGACAGTGGCAGCATCCTCCTACTGCTCACGGTAACCTTCACCAACCCTTTTGACGCACGCGAGCTCCTCGGCCAAGTCTTTTGGTGCGACTACGAGGCCATCTTCTTCACCGTCTACGACATCTACACCAACTACGAGAACATCTTTCCCACTCCAGCCGGGATGCACTCCCTTCCCTATGACGACGAGGAGGAGGTGTGAAGATGAAGATGGTGTTGAAGGGGCACGCGCGGCCAAAGTGGAAGGAGGAGATCAAGATGAAGACTGTTTTTTTTATTTGTTGCTTTTCTATGTCGTGTCGTGTCGTGTCGTGTCATGTTTCGTCATGTGTTTGTGAACTGTCCGTGAACTTATTATTGTAATGGTACTTGTGTTGCATCTTATCTAAGTTATTTATTAGGGTTTATTATGTGTGTTAAAAAATGTCCATGCCCAAGCATATAATTTCTTCCCTAAGCCAAGTCATGAAGCCCGAGAATTTGTGGTTTTCATTAATGAAAATCGGAGGGGGTGAGAAGCCCTCCGTTTTATTCAAAAAAAATAAGTCATGAACTAACATGCAAATTTATTCTGTTTAAATCCTAAACCAAGTGCCACTCTAACACTAAACCAAGTGCCACTCTAACCAAAACCACATGGCAGTGCAAACATACGTTTTCAACCTTCCAACCCTCCAAAATTTCAGTGCAAAACAAAGGAAAACCACTCTCACGTGTGTGCAAACATTCACGGTCTCACTATTTTTTTTGACAAATTTCGCAGTCTCACTATGTATACATTCTTTACCTACCCATGTCAAACTCTTGCCATCTGTCCTAGCGGTTACCAGCGCAGCCCTAAACACCACAAACCCACGCGGTCTTGGGTTCGAGTCCCCAGCTGCACCAATTTTTTGTGCATTTTCCACCCTTCATTTTTTAGACAAATTAGTTTTTACTCAATGTAATGCCCTTAAAAAATGTTCATTTATTTTGGCACTAGGTGTAAACATCTACCAGAGCTGAGGCACATTTTCCATGACATTTTGGTCTTTGATTTAAATCACGGTGTATTTGAATTGGATTACTTAAATTGCTATTAAATATTTAACAGCTCCAAAAAATTCTAACCTTAATTGTTTGGCTCTGGAATAATTCATTAGCTGCATTTCATTGATCAAAAGTTTCTGAATTCCTCATTTCTTCTACTTTTTTCAACATATTTAAATGTTGGTCACTTCTTCTCTTCTTTTTCAACATTTAAACAACTTTGACCAACATTTAAACTAGGTGAATTTCTCATACAATTTCAAGATTACAAATTCCTCCATAATTCATGCCTTTCCATACATTTTCAACATTACAACTAGTGCGATTACCATACCTACAAATGCCCAAAAGTATTTGCAAATGGGTATTGGTAGTGCTTGATCTTCAAGCTTCCTAACCTTCTTCTACAACATCCTAAGCTCAACAGCTAGCTCTCTGTCAGTGCGTGCTTCGCCCTCCATCTCTTCTTCTAGAGCTCGTGCTGTGGCCACTGCGGTTTGGGGCAGCATGCGCAACCATTCTTCATGCTCTTCTTGCAGTTCATTTATCAGAGTCTTGGCCAGAGCATCGACCCAAAGAAAGAAGCATGTCACCTGCATGAACACGGAACAGATCAACCAATTGCTCAAAGATCCCGACCACGAAAATGTTGCAATTGCCCCGATTCTTATCCCATTCTTGCTGCACACATAGAACGGACGATTGTGGTTCCTCGGTGTGTGAGAAACCCTCCGGTCAATGCTTGCCCAGCACTGCGGACAGACGAAGACAGGCATCTCCACACGCGTCCGGCTCTGCATCCGCGAGGTGGCGCGGGAGCTTGCAGAAGACATGGAGCTCGGAGCCGAACGAGATCTCAACACCGTCGCGCCCTCCACAGCTAGCTTCCCACCGCCGTTGTGCTCTTGCTCTCTCGTCGTGCTCTCTGTCGCCGTGGTCACCGCCGCTGTCGCCCTCTTATATAGCACACCCGCAACGGCTCTATGCTCAACGGCTCTCTGTTGGGTCCCGCAAGCCACGCGTGCAACGGTCTAAATAAAATTGGCCGCCTCTGCCGCCTGGTCCCACCTGTAAGGGCCGAGTCAAAACGTTGACCTGACGGAGACGCCAAAGTTCACAGAACGAGTCGGTGCACACGGACTGGGGGCAAAACTGAGCACAATTTGCATCTGAGGGCAAAACTGAGCAGATGGACACCACTAAGGGCAAAAGGATAATTAACCCCAAAAAACCACGCAGCCCGATCCAGAACCCCAACCTCCTCTCCTCTCCCAACCCACTCGTCACCGACCTCCCTTCCACCTCCTCTCCTCCGTCCGTCCGCCCCCATGCCCCCCACCGCATGCGCCACGCCGGCGGCTACGCGCCCACCGCTCCTCATCTCACGCCGCTGCCCGCCCCCCTCCGCCGCGCACGTGCCCGCCCGCCGTGGCGCCAGCTCCTCCTCCGCTACGGCATGCCGCTGCATCGCGGCCTCCTCCCTCGCGGCATCGGCTTCGGCATGGGACTGGACCTGCTGGGGTCGGCACTTCGCGGAGGTGGACCAGGCCGAGAGCTACGCGTCCGTGCTGCGCTTCCAGCTGGAGGAGGTCGTGGAGGCTGAGGACTTCGCCGAGGCTGCCGCCCTCAAGCGCGCCCTCCTTGATGCCACTACCGCCGACGCCGTCTCCCGCATCATGGCCAAGCTCAAGGTCCGCTCGCTCGCCGCCTCCTCACCGATTCCATCCCTGATTGTTAATACCCAGGGTTTGTCCCTGTCCCCTGCTCTATTCCACTCACCCGTTGTTTTGATCGACCCTCGCAGAGCGCCATCGAGGAGCAGCGCTACCAGGACGCCTCCAGGCTGACCAAGCTCGCTGGAACCAGCCTGGTGAGCCAAAATTAGCATCTGCAGTATATGTGAAATTGGCTAGTGATGATTCCTCTGTTGTTGGATCTAAATCTGCAGTATATGTGAAATTGGCTAGTGATGATAATTTGACAATACTTTCTATGCCATAAAAAGGGCATCAATGGTTCTCTGCCATAACAGAACAGTTCTAGCATGATTGACCATTCAAAGTTGGAGAATGAATAACAAAACACTGATTTTATTACAAAGCAACCAAATGAGGACCAAGCACTAGCTTCACATAACAAGCAAGGTAGCATAGTTTCCTCCAGGCCCAAACATCAGCTCTATTGTTCAGTTGATCCTTTTTCTTTGACAACACAGCATAGATGGACTAAGCGGCTGATACGAGCTTGGATTCGATCAACATGTCTTGTCAGATTACACAGTACATGTACTGTAGAATACAAAATTCAGAATTAAGATCTAGAATACAAACAGACAAAATATTAGAAAGGAATGGACAAAAGGGTATCTAGACAAGCACTAAATAGATTGGATTTTTAAGAATAAAGAAATTCAGGAACATTGCTAAAAGATATTGGATCAAACCATCTAAAAGGATATTTTTCAACATGTGTTCTCCACCAAATCAAAATATCAAAACTTTCCTCGGTGCTTTCGAAATTTTCCTCCAAATACATGTCCAGCTCTGACTTTGGTAGCGTGTAGGACCTCCTTCTTGACTTGTATTGAGCAAACTATTCTTCCTTCCTTCCTTCTATGAAAGATCGGGGGGAGAGTGGGTCTCCCCCGCGCACTCCCGTACGACAATGAAATTGTCGGCCAGGAACTCCGTTAAGCAGCACTGAAGATTTGCCAGTGGAGAAGATACAATCAATCCAAGACATCCATTTGTCATTGAAGCCCATGTGCTTCATGATATTAAGCATGGGAGCATGCTCGATCGTGTCGAAAGCTTTGGCGAAATCCAGCTTCAAAAGAATGATCTCTCGCTTTGAGGTTTGACATTGGTGAATATACTGGAAGGCCCAGGCGAGGCAGTCTTGGATCGTGCGACCTTTGATGAACCTGTATTGGTTTTTATGAACTATTTGCAGGATAACACGTTGTAACCGATTGGCTAGGAGTTTGGTAAGCAACTTCAGACAGCAGTTTAGGAGTGTGATTGGTCTATAGTCATTAACCGTCTCAGGTGAGTTGGTTTTTGGGATCAGAGTAATGAAACCATCATTTATGCTTGTCAAGTCCAAACTACCTTCATGAAATCGATCACAAAGAGCATAGAAGTCATGCTTGATCAAAGGCTAGCAGGCTTTCAGAAAAGCACCACTAAACCCATCTGGACCAGGAGCCCGGTCAGAAGGCATGTCTTTAATTACTTCATCAATTTCCGCATGCGTGAATCTATCAGTCAGGTGATCCAAGTTTGTATGACGTTGTATGATGTCAGGGAGACTGAACCGCATTTCAGTTGGTCGAGAAGTGCCTAGTCGATCAGTATAAGTTTGAAAAAGCAGAGCTTCTTTCTCATTGTGGTCATCAACAGTTTCTCCTGCATCATTTCTGAAACTTGCTATGTTGTTGCGTCTAAACCTTTCAGTGGCAACAACTTGGAAAAACTTTGTATTTTTGTCCCCAAACTTGATCCAGCGGATGGTTTAGCGTTTCTTCCAGTATATGTTTTGGTAATGAAGGAGGCGCAATAAGTGTTTCTTGAGAATGTTGCGGAAGTTCATCTCCGAGATTGTCAAAACTCTGTTGTTTTCAAGCTCATCTAAATGGGCCAAAGTTTCATTACAGTTGGTGATTGCAACAGTGAGACGAGAGATATTTTTGCTCCATTTTATGCTTCATATTATTATCCAATGATGTGTTGCCATCCTATGATGTCTGAGTAGATTTTCGTTGTCCTATCGGTGGTTGATGAATTGCTATGATTGATTTAATTTGCTTGTGGTATGTTGCTGTCCTTTGGTGCCCATCATATGAGAGCACGCGTGGATCACACCATAGGGTTAGTTGTATGTTGGTAGGACTATGTATTGGAGGGCAAGAGTGACAGAAGCTTCAACCTAGCATAGAAATTGATGCATACGGGATTGAAGGGGGACCAATATATCTTAATGCTATGGTTGGGTTTTACCTTAATGAACATTAGTAGTTGCGGATGCTTGCTAATAGTTCCAATCATAAGTACATAGAATTCCAAGTCAGGGATGACATGCTAGCAGTGGCCTCTCCAACATAAAACTTGTTATCGGTCTAGTAAAGTAGTCAATTGCTTAAGGGACAATTTCGCACCATCACTTTTCCACACTCGCTATATTTACTTTAGTTGTGTCCAAGGTTGGAAAAAGCGGTAGGCGTAAGCAAGGCGGTTGGCCTCTAGTGCCTAGGCGGTGCTTAAGCGCCCTAGGCGTGAACTAGGCGGTAATATAGTTTTACTATCAGGGTGTATTTGTGAGTATTATGTGTGTGTCGATATTAATTTAGGGCATTAAATAAGTTAATTGCAAGCTACTGCCATTGGAATATGGCCTGTTTGGCATATTAGTGCAATATGGCATGACTGCTTGCTTGGGTAGACAATTCCTTGCTTGCCCTGCCTAGACTTCCATTTATGCCCTAGGCGAGGCGTTTGGCCATCGCCTAGCGCCTAGGCGTGCCTAAGCGCCTCCTAGGCATTGCCATTTCCAACAGAGGTTGTGTCTTTACCTTAGCAGCCCCTAGTTTTATTTTCGTGCTCTTTACTTTCTTGCAAGCCTATCCGAAAACACCTACAAAGTACTTCTAGTTTCATACTTGTTCTAGGTAAAGCGAACATTAAGCGTGCGTAGAGTTGTATCGGTGGTCGATAGAACTTTAGGGAATATTTGTTCTACCTTTAGCTCCTCGTTGGGTTCGACGCTCTTACTTATCGAAAACTGTTGCGATCCCCTATACTTGTGGGTTATCAAGACCTTTTCTGGCGCCGTTGCCGGGGAGCAATAGCGTGGGGTGAATATTCTCGTGTGTGCTTGTTTGCTTTATCACTAAGTAATTTTTATTTGCTGTTCTTAGTTGTTCTCTATCTTTAGTTATGGATATGGAACACGAAATACCAAAAAAATTAGGTGTACTTACCACTCATGGAGATGGGGAACCTCCTAAAACCCTCGATGCTGGTTATGTGAAAGATATTATGTACTACTTTAATAATCCTGAGAAAACCCCATTCAATTATGTAATGGGAGTAACGTTGGATCAACGTGAATACTTTAGGGATTATCGCTTGACACAAAAAGGGAAACTATTATGGGATCAAATTCATATATTGAAGTGCTATGCTTGGCAACTATGCGTGGAATATCATTATACTTGTTGCTCTAGGATGAATTCTCCACACCTTCCCTTTTCATGCAAATTTAATGATAATGAAACCTTAGCTTCTTATGCTAGAGGTATATATGATTACTATGATGTGGAACAAATAGAAGAATTTGTTGCTTTTATGGGTGCTTATGAAATTGAAGCTATGTGTAAAGAGTTTGAGGATTTTGATGATGCTGTTTATAGATCTGAAAATTTAGCTATCCTCAAATATTGCTATGAGAATTATAAATACAATTATGAAATTAATGCACTTATTAAGAAAGTCTCTGCTGTCCAAGAAGAGACTAATATTTTGCAGGAATCTATGGAAGAAGAAATTGATGAAATATGAGCTCATTGGATGAAAAAGATGAGGAGGAGAGAGAAGAACAAAAGGAGGAAGAGTGGATTGATCACCCATGCTCACCTTCTAATGAGAGTAACTCTTCAACTCATACATTGTTTAATTCCCCTTCATGCTTACCGAAGGATGATTGCTATGATGACTGTTATGATCCCTTTGATTCTTTTGAAATATCCCTTTTTGATGATGCTTGCTATGCTTATGGACAAGATGCCAATATGAATTATGCTTATGGAGATGAACTTGCTATAGTTCCTTATGTTAAACATGAAATTATTGCTATTGCACCCACGCATGATAGTCCCATTATCTTTTTAAACTCTCCCGACTACACTATATCGGAGAAGTTTGCACTTATTAAGGATTATATTGATGGGTTGCCTTTTACCGTTGCACATGATGATTTTTATAGATATAATATGCATGTGCTTGCTGCTCCTACTTGCAATTATTATGAGAGAGGAACTATATCTCCACCTCTCTATGTTTTCAATACAATAAAATTGCAAGAAACTGCTTATACTATGCATTGGCCTTTACTTGGTGTGCATGAATTGTTCTTTTATGACATGCCGATGCATAGGAAGAGAGTTAGACTTCGTTTTTGCATGATATATGTTACTTTGTTCTCACTACTAAATTACAAATCATTGCTAATTAAAATTGGCTTTGATATACCTTGGGATCCGGGTGGATTCATTACTTGAGCACTATATGCCTAGCTTAATGGCTTTAAAGAAAGCGCTGCCAGGGAGACAACCCGGAAGTTTTAGAGAGTCATTTATTTCTGTTGAGTGATTTCATATAGTTTAAAAACAACAAAAATAAAGAGGGGAACCCAAAACTTTTTCAAAAAGGAAAGTGAAAGTGAGAAAGACAAGCATTGTTGAAGTTGGAGAGCTCCTTGAACTTTGTTCATGCTCACGGCAACTTTGTGAATCTTGATTACAGAAAATTTTCAACAAAAATAATTATCCCCTTGTACAATTCCATTGTATTATAAAAATAAAAATAATGTGCCAAGTTTTGCCTTTAGGATGTTTACAATGCTTGTTGGTTTGTGCGGTGCAGGACAGAAACTTTGGCTGTAGTGCGCGAATTTTAGTTTTTTACTGGAATGTCAAATGGTTCTGATTCTTTTTGCACTGTCTTGATGTACAAATTTTTATTTTTCCTAATTTTGCCAGAATTTTTCAAGTATCAGAAGTATGGTGAATGTTCAGATTGCTACAGACTGTTCTGTTTTAGACAGATTCTGTTTTTGATGCATAGTTTGCTTGTTTTGATGAAACTATCAATTTATATCAGTGGATTAAGCGATGAAAAAGTTATATTACAGTAGACACAATGCAAAAACAAAATATGAATTGGTTTGCAACAGTACTTAGAGTAGTGATTTGCTTTGTTATACTAACGGATCTTACCGAGTTTTCTGTTGAAGTTTTGTGTGGATGAAGTGTTTAATTGAGAAGGTTTCGATGTGAGAAGAAGGAAGAGAGGCAAGAGCTCAAGCTTGGGGATGCCCGAGGCACCCCAAGTAAATATTCAAGGAGACTCAAGTGTCTAATATTGGGGATGCTGGGGAGGCATCCCCTCTTTCTTCAACAAGTATCGGTATGTTTTCGGATTCGTTTCGTTCATGCATTATGTGCAAATCTTGGAGCGTCTTTGCTTTAGTTTTCTTTTTTTCTTTTATGCACCATGCTGGTATGAGATGGTCCTTGGTTGATTTATAGAATGCTCTATGCACTTCACTTATATCTTTTGAGTATGGCTTTATAGAATGCTTCATGTGCTTCACTTATATCATTTGAAGTTTGGATTGCCTGTTTCTCTTTACATAGACAACCGCCATTTGTAGAATGCTCTTTTGCTTCACTTATACTTGTTAGAGCGTGGGCATATCTTTTGTAGAAATAATTAAGCTCTCTTGCTTCACTTATATCTATTTAGAGAGATGACAGGAATTGGTCATTCACATGGTTAGTCATAAAATCCTACATAAACTTGTAGATCGTTGAATATGATATGTTTGATTGCTTGCAATAGTTTTGCGATTTAAAGATGGTGATATTAGAGTTATGCTAGTGGGTGGTTGTGGATTGTAGAGACACTTGTGTTGAGGTATGCAAGTCCCGTAGCATGCATGTATGGTAACCGTTGTGTGACAAATTTGAAGCATGGGGTGTTTCTTTGATTGCCTTCCTTATGAGTAGCGGTCGGGGACGAGCGATGGTATTTTCCTACCAATCTATTCCCCTAGGGGCATGCGTAGTAGTACTTTGCTTCGAGGGCTAATAAACTTTTGCAATAAGTATATGAGTTCTTTATGACTAATGTGAGTCCATGGATTATACGCACTTTTACCTTTCCATCATTGCTAGCCTCTTCGGTACCATGCATTGCCCTTTCTCACCTCGAGAGTTGGTGCAAACTTCGCCGGTGCATCCAAACCCCGTGATACGATACGCTCTGTCACACATAAGCCTCATTAATGGTAGCCTTGAGGAGGTCAGCGGCAAGGACAAAGATCGGGGGGAGAGCGGGTCTCCCCCGCGCACTCCCGTACGACAATGAAATTGTCGGCCAGGAACTCCGTTAAGCAGCACTGAAGATTTGCCAGTGGAGAAGATACAATCAATCCAAGACATCCATTTGTCATTGAAGCCCATGTGCTTCATGATATTAAGCATGGGAGCATGCTCGATCGTGTCGAAAGCTTTGGCGAAATCCAGCTTCAAAAGAATGATCTCTCGCTTTGAGGTTTGACATTGGTGAATATACTGGAAGGCCCAGGCGAGGCAGTCTTGGATCGTGCGACCTTTGATGAACCTGTATTGGTTTTTATGAACTATTTGCAGGATAACACGTTGTAACCGATTGGCTAGGAGTTTGGTAAGCAACTTCAGACAGCAGTTTAGGAGTGTGATTGGTCTATAGTCATTAACCGTCTCAGGTGAGTTGGTTTTTGGGATCAGAGTAATGAAACCATCATTTATGCTTGTCAAGTCCAAACTACCTTCATGAAATCGATCACAAAGAGCATAGAAGTCATGCTTGATCAAAGGCTAGCAGGCTTTCAGAAAAGCACCACTAAACCCATCCGGACCAGGAGCCCGGTCAGAAGGCATGTCTTTAATTACTTCATCAATTTCCGCATGCGTGAATCTATCAGTCAGGTGATCCAAGTTTGTATGACGTTGTATGATGTCAGGGAGACTGAACCGCATTTCAGTTGGTCGAGAAGTGCCTAGTCGATCAGTATAAGTTTGAAAAAGCAGAGCTTCTTTCTCATTGTGGTCATCAACAGTTTCTCCTGCATCATTTCTGAAACTTGCTATGTTGTTGCGTCTAAACCTTTCAGTGGCAACAACTTGGAAAAACTTTGTATTTTTGTCCCCAAACTTGATCCAGCGGATGGTTTAGCGTTTCTTCCAGTATATGTTTTGGTAATGAAGGAGGCGCAATAAGTGTTTCTTGAGAATGTTGCGGAAGTTCATCTCCGAGATTGTCAAAACTCTGTTGTTTTCAAGCTCATCTAAATGGGCCAAAGTTTCATTACAGTTGGTGATTGCAACAGTGAGACGAGAGATATTTTTGCTCCATTTTATGCTTCATATTATTATCCAATGATGTGTTGCCATCCTATGATGTCTGAGTAGATTTTCGTTGTCCTATCGGTGGTTGATGAATTGCTATGATTGATTTAATTTGCTTGTGGTATGTTGCTGTCCTTTGGTGCCCATCATATGAGAGCACGCGTGGATCACACCATAGGGTTAGTTGTATGTTGGTAGGACTATGTATTGGAGGGCAAGAGTGACAGAAGCTTCAACCTAGCATAGAAATTGATGCATACGGGATTGAAGGGGGACCAATATATCTTAATGCTATGGTTGGGTTTTACCTTAATGAACATTAGTAGTTGCGGATGCTTGCTAATAGTTCCAATCATAAGTGCATAGAATTCCAAGTCGGGGATGACATGCTAGCAGTGGCCTCTCCCACATAAAACTTGTTATCGGTCTAGTAAAGTAGTCAATTGCTTAAGGGACAATTTCGCCACACCTACCATCACTTTTCCACACTCGCTATATTTACTTTAGTTGTGTCTTTACCTTAGCAGCCCCTAGTTTTACTTTCATGCTCTTTACTTTCTTGCAAGCCTATCCGAAAACACCTACAAAGTACTTCTAGTTTCATACCTGTTCTAGGTAAAGCGAACGTTAAGCGTGCGTAGAGTTGTATCGGTGGTCGATAGAACTTTAGGGAATATTTGTTCTACCTTTAGCTCCTCGTTGGGTTTGACACTCTTACTTATCGAAAACTGTTGCGATCCCCTATACTTGTGGGTTATCAGCCGTCAGTCAGGTGTGTCTCTTTGAGGCTATCCAATGTGTTTCGTCGTAGCTACAGGCCGCGAGATCAGGCCGGGCAGGCGCCGCACATTGACGAGTGGTGCAATTTTTGGATTGGGCCATAACAACTTATGTAGGTAGTTGCTTATGTAACTGTGCGATAGAATGGAATTATACATGAGTTGCTGCTACAATGAGGAACGTAGTTGCTTATGTAACTGTGCAATAGAATGGAATTATACATGAGTTTCTGCTACAATGAGGAACTGGAGAAGATACGCCAACTGTGTGATAGAATGAATTTGGTTGATTTTATTTGTTTAATTCCTAATAAGTTAGTAGTGGCGTGGGGATAAAATGGCGCGCTACTAGTATTTAGGATACTAGTAGCGTTGGGACTATAGACACGCTACTACTATTTCATACTACTATTTCATTAGTAGTAGCGCGGTTCATAATAGCAGTAGCGTGGATTGAACCCTCGCTGCTACTAACAAAGTTAGTAGTAGCGCGGGTTCGACCCACGCTACTACTAACTTTTAGCTGTAGCGCGATACTAGTAGCGCGAGTACCCGCGCTACTAGTAGCCATTTTACCCGCGCTGCTAGTAGCCTTTTCCCTAGCAGTGGTAGGGTCTACACACTTAAGGTTCGGTGACGCTAGAGTTGTTATGGGAATTTGTATGCAGTTAACGAATGTTGTTCGGAGTCCCGGATGAGATCCTGGACGTCACGAGGAGTTCTGGAATGGTCCGGAGACAAAGATTTATATATGGGAAGTCCTTATTTGGTCACCGGAAGTGTTCGGGGGTATATCGGTATTGTACCGGGACCACCGAAAGGGTTCCAGGTGTCCACCGGGAGGGTCCACCTGCCTCGGAGGGCCCCATGGGCTGAATACGGAGGGGAACCAGTCCCTAAGTGGGCTGGGCTCCACCCCCCTAGGGCCCATGCGCCTAGGGTTGGGGGGGCCCCAAAGGGGGCGCCCCCTTGGCTTGAGGGGCAAGCCTCCCCCCTTGGCCGCCCCCTCTCTAGATCCATCTGGAGGGGGCCGCCCCCCCTCTCCCTTTCCCCTATAAATAGATAGGAGGTGGGAGGGCTGCCACACCCTTCCCCTGGCACAGCCCTCCGCCTCTCCAACTCCACCTCCTCGGTCGTAGTGCTTGGCGAAGCCCTGCCGGAGAACTGCAAGCTCCTCCACCACACTATCGTGTTGCCGGAGCTCTCCCTCAACTTCTCCTCTCCCCTTGATGGATTAATAAGGAGGAGACATCCCCGGGATTTACGTGTGTTGAACGCAGAGGCGCCGTCCATTCGGGGTTAGATCGGATCTTCCGCGATTTGAATCGTCGCGAGTACGACTCCCTCATCCGCGTTCTAGTGACGCTTCCGCTTAGCGATCTTCAAAGGTATGAAGATGCTCATCCTCTCCCTCTATTGTTTCTAGAATCTCCATAGATTGATCTTGGTGATGCGTAGAATTTTTTAATTATTGCTACGTTCCCCAACAAGTACTTGGGGCAGTCTCGCTTCCAGTGGCCATTTCCCTTGCAATAAAAGCACTGAGTCTCGGGCTTGGGTCCATTGTTTGGCTTCTTCCCGGCAACTGATTTACTGGGCGTGGCAAATCCCTTGCCGTCCTTCTTGAAGTTCTTTTTACCCTTGCCTTTTCTTAAAACTAGTGGTCTTATTCACCATCAACACTTGATGTTCCTTTTTGATTTCCACCTCCGCTGATTTCAGCATTGAATATAGCTCAGGAATGGACTTCCCCATCCCCTGCATATTGTAGTTCATCACAAAGCTCTTGTAGCTAGGTGGGAGTGACTGGAGGATCATGTCAATGACCGAGTCATCTGGGAGATTAACTCCCAACTGAGACAAACGGTTGTGTAACCCGGACATAGTGAGTATATGCTCACTCACAGAACTATTTTCCTCCATCTTACAAATGTAGAACTTGTCAGAGACTTCATATCTCTCGACCCGGGCATGAGCTTGGAACACCATTTTCAGCTCTTGGAACATCTCATATGCTTTGTGCTGCTCAAAACGCTTTTGGAGCCCCGGTTCTAAGCTGTAAAGCGTGCCGCACTGAACCAGGGAGTAATCATCACTTCGCAACTGTCGGGCGTTCATAACGTCTTGACTTTCTGGGAAAATGGGTGCTTCACCTAGCGGTGCTTCTAGGACATATGCTTTCTTGGCAGCTATGAGGATGATCCTCAAGTTCCGGACCCAGTCCGTATAGTTGCTACCATCGTCTTTCAGCTTGGTTTTCTCTAGGAACGCGTTGAAGTTGAGGGCAACATTAGCGTGGGCCATTGATCTACAAGACATATTGCAAAGATATTTTAGGCTATGTTCATGATAATTAAGTTCATGTAATCAAATTATTTAATGAACTCCCACTCGGATAGACATCCCTCTAGTCATCTAAGTGATACATGATCCGAGTCAACTAGACCGTGTCCGATCATCACGTGAGACGGACTAGTCATCATCGGTGAACATCTTCATGTTGATCATATCTACTATATGACTCATGTTCGACCTTTCGGTCTCTTGTGTTACGAGGCCATGTTTGTACATGCTAGGCTCGTCAAGTCAACCTGAGTGTTTTGCATGTGTAAATATGGCTTACACCCGTTGTATGCGAATGTTAGAATCTATCACACCCGATCATCATGTGGGGCGCACAGTTAGGGGGGACACTTTCTTGAAATTTTAATGAGGGATCATCTTATTTTTGGTACCATCGTTCTAAGCAAATAAGATGTAAACATGACAAACATCACATGCAAATCATAAAGTGACATGATATGGCCAATATCATCTTGCGCCTTTGATCTTCATCTTTGAGGCACGACAAGATCACCTTCGTCACCGGCATGACACCATGATCTCCACCATCGTGTCTTCATGAAGTTGTCTTGCCAACTATTACTTCTACTACTATGGCTAACGGTTAGCAATAAAGTAAAGTAATTACATGGCGTTTTCAATGACATGCAGGTCATACAACAAATTAAGACAACTCCTATGGCTCCTGCCGGTTGTCATACTCATCGACATGCAAGTCGTGATTCCTATTACAAGAACATGATCAATCTCATACATCACATATATCATTCATCACATTCTTTTGGCCATATCACATCACATAGCATACCCTGCAAAAACAAGTTGGATGTCCTCTAATTGTCGTTGCATGTTTTACGTGGTTGCTATGGGTTTCTAGCAAGAACGTTTCTTACCTACGCAAAAGCCACAACAGTGATATGGCAATTGCTATTTACCCTTCATAAGGACCCTTTTCATCGAATCCGATCCGACTAAAGTGGGAGAGACTGGCACCCGCTAGCCACCTTATGCAACAAGTGCATGTCAGTCGGTGGAACCTGTCTCACGTAAGTGTACGTGTAAGGTCGGTCCGGGCTGCTTCATCCCACGATGCCGCCAAATCAAGATAAGACCTGTAATGGTAAGCATATTGAACAAACCAACACCCACAACTACTTGTGTTCTACTCGTGCATAGAATCTACGCATAGACCTAGCTCATGACTGTTGGGTAACGTAGCAATAATTCAAAATTTTCCTACGAACACCAAGATCAATCTAGGACATTCTAGCAACAAGAGAGAGAGAGAGGATGTGAATCTTCATACCTTTGAAGATCGCTAAGCGGAAGCGTTGCTAGAACGCGGATGAGGGAGTCGTACTCGCGGCGATTCAAATCGCGGAAGATCCGATCTAATGCGAACGGACGGCGCCTCCGCGTTCAACACACGTACAGCCCGGGGACGTCTCCTCCTTCTTGATCCAGCAAGTGGAGAGGAGAAGTTGAGGAGAGCTCCGGCAACACGACGACGTGGTGGTGGAGCTTGCAGTTCTCCGGCAGGGCTTCGCCAAGCACTACGGAGGAGGAGGAGGTGTTGGGGAGGGAGAGGGCTGCACCAGGGGAAGGGTGCGGCAGCCCTCCCACCTCCCCTCTATTTATAGGGGCAAGGGATAGGGGGGACGGCCCCCTCCAGATGGATCTAGAGGGGGCGGCGACCAAGGGGGGAAGGCTTGCCCCCCAAGCCAAGGGGGCGAACCCTTTAGGGTTTCCCCCCCCCCCAACCCTAGGCGCATGGGCCCTAGGGGGGTTGGCGCCCAGCCCACTTAGGGGGTGGTTCCCCTCTGTATTCAGCCCATGGGGCCCTCCGGGGCAGGTGGACCCTCCCGGTGGACCCCCGAAACCCTTTCGGTGGTCCCGGTACAATATCGATATACCCCCGAACATTTCCGATGACCGAATAAGGACTTCCCATATACATAAATCTTTGTCTCCGGACCATTCTGGAACTCCTCGTGATGTCCAGGATCTCATCCGGGACTCCGAACAACATTCGGTAACCACATACTGATTCCCATAACAACTCTAGCGTCACCGAACCTTAAGTGTGTAGACCCTACGGGTTCGAGAATCATGCAGACATGACCAAGACAGCTCTCTGGCCAATAACCAACAGCGGGATCTGGATACCCATGTTGGATCCCACATGTTCCATGATGATCTCATCGGATGAACCACGATGTCGGGGATTCAATCAATCCCGTATACAATTCCCTTTGTCAATGGTATGTTACTTGCCAGAGATTCGATCATCGGTATCCCAATACCTCATACAATCTCGTTACCAGCAAGTCACTTTACTCATTCCGTAATGCATGATCCCGTGACTAACTACTTAGTCACACTGAGCTCATTACGATGATACATTACCGAGTGGGCCCAGAGATACCTCTCCGTCACACAGAGTGACAAATCCCAGTCTCGATTCGTGCCAACCCAACAGACACTTTCGGAGATACCTGTAGTGTACCTTTATAGCCACCCAGTTACGTTGTGACGCTTGGTACACCCAAAGCATTCCTACAGTATCCGAGAGTTGCACAATCTCATGGTCTAAGGAAATGGTACTTGACATTAGAAAAGCTTTTAGCAAACGAACTACACGATCTTGTTCTATGCTTAGGATTGGGTCTTGTCCATCACATCATTCTCCTAATGATGTGATCCCGTTATCAATGACATCTAATGTCCATGGTCAGGAAACCATAACCATCTATTGATCAACGAGCTAGTCAACTAGTGGCTCACTAGGGACATGTTGTGGTCTATGTATTCACACATGTATTACGGTTTCCGGTCAATACAATTATAGCATGAACAATAGAAAATTATCATGAACAAGGAAATACAATAATAACCATTTTATTATTGCCTCTAGGGCATATTTCCAACACACCTCCGCGTTCAGCACACATTCAGCTCGATGACGTCCTCGCCTTCTTGATCTAGCAAGAGGGGCGAAGTAGTAGATGAGTTCCGGCAGCACGACGACGTGGTGACGGTTGGTGATGAAGAGCAATCTCCGCAAGGCTTTGCCAAGCACTACAGAAACTAGACGGGGGTTAAACTAGAGGGGACGGGGTTGCTGGCACATGGCTTGGTGAATCTTGATGTCCCTTGGCTGCTAGCCCTGCCCCTCTATTTATATGTTGAACCTTGGGGTCGAAACTTGGAGTAAAATCCTCCTCAAAGTCGGTTTTGCCCGCAAGGAAGAGTCCTTCTCGGACTTCCAGGACCAGACGCCATGTGCCTCAGCGTCTGACCCAGGGCCAGACGCCAGGGTCTCCGGCGTTTGGCCCCCTGGCCTCCGCAAAACCCCTTTTGCACCGACTTAAAGACCTATGGGTCTTACCCCTTGGCCTAACCATATCATCGTACATATCAATCTTTACCTCCAGAACATTCCAGAGCTCCTCGTCATGTCCGTGATCTCATCCGGAACTCCAAAGAACATTCGGTTAACAGCATGCATAACTCATATAATACTATATCGTCAACGAACGTTAAGCGTGCGGACCCTACGGGTTTGAGAACTATGTAGACATGACTGAGACACCTCTCCGGTCAATAACCAATAGTGGAACCTAGATGCCCATATTAGCTCCTACATATTCTATGAAGATCTTTATCGATAGAACCTTTATGACAACATACGTAATTTCCTTTGTCTATCGGTATGTTATTTGCCCGAGATTCGATCGTCGGTATCTTCATACCTAGTTCAATCTCGTTACCGGCAAGTCTCTTTACTCGTTCCGTAATACATCACCTCGTGACTAACTCCTTAGTCGTTTGCTTGCAAGCTTATAATGTGTATTGACGAGAGGGCCTAGAGATACCTCTCCGATACTCGGAGTGACAAATCCTAATCTTGATCTATACCAACCCAACAAACACCTTCGGATATACATGTAGAGCATCTTTATAATCATCCAGTTATGTTGTGACGTTTGATAGCACATAAGGCATTCCTCCGGTATCCGGGAGTTGCATAATCTCATAGTCGAAGGAATATGTATTTGTCATGAAGAAAGCAATAGCAACAAAACTGAACGATCATTATGCTAAGCTAACGGATGGGTCTTGTCCATCACATCATTCTCCTAATGATGTGATCCCGTTATCAAATGACAACTCATGTCAACGGTTAGGATACCTTAACCATCTTTGATCAACGAGCTAGTCTAGTAGAGGCTCACTAGGGACACGGTGTTTGTTTATGTATTCACACATGTATTAAGGTTTTCGATCAATACAATTCTAGTATGAATAATAAACCTTTATCATGAATAAGGAAATATAAAATAACAACTTTATTATTGTCTCTAGGGCATATTTCCTTCAACCTCCGCCTTCTTCTGCGCAACTATCTCCAAGCCCAGGTCCATCTCGTCCTCCCCTCTTCAAAATTAAACACGAGTGGGTGCTCCTCCGGTTGCGCCACGTTACTTATGAGCTGTGTTGGGATTTTCACCGACAACCAAAAGAATGAAAACCAAACAGGAAAAAACAAATAGAGAAAATAGTTAAATAAGAAGAAAAAAATGAATGTATTTTATTTATTTTTAAAAATTATAAACATGTTTTTTTCTTAGAAAAATGAAAAAATATGAATTTTGGAATAGTTATTGAAACTTGTGAATTTATGAAAAAAGAAGAAGAAAACTAAAAAAATGAGTTCAAATTTTGAAAAATAGAAAAAGAAATACAAAAATAGAAACAACCAAAATAATGAAAAGCAAACAGGAAAAAAATATAGATAAAGTACACAAATAAAAAGAGAAAAAATGAACATATTTTATTTAAATATTTTTTTGATAAACATGATTTTTTTAGAAAAATTGAAAGGAGAGGAAAACCAATGAAAAGAGATGAAACAAAAAACAAAAAAAACATGAAGATTCCAAAACAGAACAAAAAAATGTATCCTAGCTACTTGGGCCGGCTCATCTGCGGTTTGTTCGTTGTTGAGGGTGGACTTGCAAGTAGGACAAAAAAAAGGTCGGCGCGAGTCGAGGGTGGACTTGCAAGTGGGATAAGAAAAGATTGAGCCCGGGTTGCAAGTTGACCATGGACTTGGAACTGGGACAAAAACAAGTAAAACCCTGGTTGCGAATCAAGGATGGACTTGCAAGCGGGGCTAAAATAACTCGGTCCCAATTGCGAGTCTAGAGCAAACTGCCCATTTGTAAAAAAACAAATCCAAATACGAAAACTCGCTGGGCTGGATGAAAACATAATGTTGCGGGCATGCTACAATCATTTATTCTTTTTTCTTAGAACTTACAACCCATTTGCTTCTTTACCAAGTACACGCATTTGCTGGGCTGACTAAACAGAGAAATGTTATAAAAAATAAAACTGGGCGGCACATTTTGTTTGGGCAAGAGACTTTCTTTAATAATTTACAGGATGGGTGAAAATAAGTCAAAACATATTTTCTTCGATTTTCTGCTAACCGGTGCCTGCAGGCCCGACTGGTAGGGCTCGCCCAGTTGCTCTACTCCTTTTTCTGTTAAGACAAATGGCCGCGCCGTAAAGGATTCGAACATGCATCCTCCTCCTCAACGGCTAGCTGGTGTAACCATCGCACTAACAAGAGCAGTCATGCTACCAATATAAACTATTCGTATTTTATTCGATCCTTTTTTAATTTCCTTTTTCCTTTTTTGGTTTTTCTTTTTTTTCTTTTTTCCTTGACCAGTGAATTGTCCGCAAATGCGTGATTTTTTTCAAATTAGTGAACTTTTTTTTGAATTCCTTGAACTTTATTTCAATCGATGAACTTTTTTCAAAATCCATGAACTTTTTCTCAATTTCGCGGATCCGTAGGCGTGCTCGGGGAGGTCGGGGACGGATTGGAGTGGTGGCAATCGACGACGGACGACGATGTACGCGGTGGAAACTAAGTCGATGGCGAGCGTACAGGGCGGCTCCGCTCGAATTTACGCTCTGGATGGATGTAGTCGACGGTGGAGATCCTCCTGGACTCGTCGGTGCAGAGAACGGTGGCCGGTGGCCGCGAGCTTGATGACGGCGCGGTGACGTCCCGCCCAGCCGTCGAGACAGATAGAGAGGGAGAAAGGGTGAGCGAGAGGGGGGCCGAGCACGGGGGCGAGGGTTTCGCGAAAGGGGTCGGGGGGCGGCCTTGTAGGGCGTCGAGGAGGGAGGATGGCCACCACGCAGCTGAGGCACTGCCATGGCAGCTAGATGCTCGCCACGACCCCCTCCTTGCCCTAGAGCGAGGAGGGAGGTGAGTGGGGCGTGGGCTCGGCTCCTCCCAGGCCACCTGGGCCATTTCCTATATGTTTTTCTTTTATAGTTTCTGTTTTGCATTTTAATTATACAACATATATGTTTTGTAAAGTAAGATACTTTGGTCCATAATTACAATGCCAATTTAGGCACTGCCACAAAATGGTTTGGGAGGCTCTTAAAATAGTTTGGGATTTTTATAAACATAAAATGCAATTAAATATTATATTAGCTCCCTGGTTTTACTTTCTTTTTGGGCATTAAATCATTTTATAAAATGTTGGTTTCTATATGGTAAATACTTAGTGAATTTTTGCAACTTATCGAACATTTTTTTTACTGATAGAAGAAATGATAATTTAACTTGCAACTTAATTTGAATTTTGACTTTGATTTTATTAAGTGGAAAATTTGCATAGTAATCATGATGACATGACCACCATTAGGGGAAGATTATTGTAGCATGATTCTCGGGGTGTTACAGTGAGAAAACTTATCGGTTAGTACTTCCTGCAGAGATAAGCCACTGATTGGAAGCAGAGATAAGCGACTGACAGGAAAGTAAGGCGGCAGTTGAGGCAATGAACCACCCAAAGTATTTGTGCAGTTCCAGAGAGGTATTAGTTTATTTTATCAATGCCAATCAGCTCAACACTCAAGGCATTGCTATGTATCATCGGTTGCAAAGATTTAATGTGAAAAAATAAAGGACTTTCTCATGATAGTAGCAAAACAGTAGCACGATACCAATAAAGATGACATCACACTAATCTGGATAAAGGCCTTAGGCCGGTATGAACCTGCACAAGGAAGCTTATTCAAGTAATTCCAGAAGAGAAGATAAAGCAATGACTAGAATCATTCAATAGTATATATATATTTGAGCATCAGTACAGACATAAGCGCTCATATACACGCGCATACACTCATCCCTATGAATGCACACACACACACCCTACCCCTATGAGCACCTCCGAGAGACTGAGCCGGCATATCATCTTGAGATTTACGAAGTCATCGTAGGCGCCTCGTCGTCGACAGGAACGTCTCCTCCCACTCAAAGCGCATCGCCGGAAATTCTGAAATAAATCCAGGAATAATGCGAGCACCAGGATTTGAACCCTGGTGGGTTGGGGATATCACTGTCCACCCAACCAACTCAACCACAGGTTGATTCGCCATTCAATAGTATATCCTTTCACTACAAATTTTGCTCTATTTTGCGACGCTTCACTTGTGTCATGTATAACCCTTTTTCTCACGGAAAATATACTGGTGACGTTTTCCGTCCATCACTCCCACTGTCACTGAAGTGCCGTCATAGAAAACAAAATTTTGACAGTACAACTTTTTTCGTCACGCGAGATCACATTTTAGGTGACGCTAAAAATGTCATCAATGGCCATCTTCGGTGATGGCTCAGAATGTCACGTACGATAGCCCAGTCTGTCGCCTAAGATCTTTTTGGTGACGATAATCCCGTCCTCGATGATCGGTTCGTAGGTTTGACCAGTCAGAGATTCTGACAGGTGGGGCGAGCAATTGCTGACGTGGCTTCTTCCATGTGGGTCCGTCATGAATTGTCTCGTCGATGGTCCCGTCAGTAATAACTCTCCGTTACTTTTGACCGGTCAATGCTGCTTTAGTTTCATTGCTCGCAACTCATTAGATCCTTGCGATGTAGTCTAGACGATGAACTTTAGCAATCCATGGGTTAGGATTGCCTGTGCAGGACGACGGTGATACGTCTCCAACGCATCTATAATTTTTGATTGTTCCATGCTATTATATTATCTGTTTTGGATGTTTAATGGTCTTTACTATGCACTTCTATATTATTTTTGGGACTAACCTATTAACCGGAGGCCCAGTGCAAATTGTTGTTTTTTTGCCTATTTCAGTGTTTCGCAGAAAAGGAGTATCAAACGGAGTCCAAACGGAATGAAACCTTCGGGAGAGTCGTTTTTGGAACAAACGCAATGCAGGAAACTTGGAGTGGATGTCAAGAAAGAAACAAGGAGGCCACGAGGCATGAGGGCACGCCCAGGGGGGTAGGCGCGCCCCCACCCTCATGGCCCCCTCGTGGCTCCCCTGACCGACTTCTTTTGCCTATATATACTCATATACCCTGAAAACATCCGAGAGCACCATGAAACCCTATTTCCACCGTCGCAACCTTCTGTACCCATGAGATCCCATCTTGAGGCCTTTTCCGGCGCTCCGCCGGAGGGGAATTGATCACGGAGGGATTCTACATCAACATCATAGCCTCTTCGATGAAGCGTGAGTAGTTTACCACAGACCTTCGGGTCCATAGTTATTAGCTAGATGGCTTCTTCTCTCTCTTTGATTCTCAATACAAAGTTCTCCTCGATCTTCTTAGAGATCTATTCGATGTAATTCTTTTTGCGGTGTGTTTGTCGAGATCCAATGAATTGTGGGTTTATGATAAAGATTATCTATGAACAATATTTGAATCTCTTCTGAATTCTTTTATGTATGATTTGTTATCTTTGCAAGTCTCTTCGAATTATCAGTTTGGTTTGGCCTACTAGATCGATCTTTCTTGCAATGGGAGAAGTGCTTAGCTTTGGGTTCAATCTTGCGGTGTCTTTTTCCAGTGACAGCAGGGGCAGCAAGGCACGTATTGTATTATTGCCATCGAGGATAAAAAGATGGGGTTTATATCATATTGCTTGAGTTTATCCCTCTACATCATGTCATCTTGCCTAATGCGTTACTCTGTTCTTATGAACTTAATACTCTAGATGCATGCTAGATAGCGGTCGATGTGTGGAGTAATAGTAGTAGATGCAGAATCGTTTAGATCTACTTGTCGCGAACGTGATGCCTATATACATGATCATGCCTAGATATTCTCATAACTATGCACTTTTCTATCAATTGCTCGACAATAATTTGTTCACCCACCGTAATACTTATGCTATCTTGAGAGAAGCCAGTAGTGAAACCTATTGCCCCCGGGTCTATTTTTCATCATATAAATTTCTGATCTACTTTATTTTGCAATCTTTACTTTTCAATCTATATCGTAAAAATACCAAAAGTATTTATCTTATTATCTCTACCAGATCTCACTTTTGCAAATGGCCGTGAAGGGATTGACAACCACTTTATCGTGTTGGTTGCAAGGTTCTTATTTGTTTGTGCAGGTACGAGGAATTTGAGTGTAGCCTCCTACTGGATTGATACCTTGGTTCTCAAAAACTGAGGGAAATACTTACGCTACTTTGCCGCATCACCCTTTCCTCTTCAAGTGAAAACCAACGCATGCTCAAGAGGTAGCAGACGGCGACATGCAGGAGGAGCGACGAAGACCGGGGGCTGTGCGGGATGAGCGCGTAGATCGGGTTGGGACCCCTGCGTAGTATGCGCGGCGGCTATGCGGAAGGGGAATTTTTGGTCTTTTTCCAGGGAATTAGACTGATTGGTTGGTGTTAGCGAACCGAATGCTCACCTTTACCTTTTTTTCATCATAATGATGATATATTGTTTTGGTATTAGTCAGATGGCAACTTTACCTTTTTTCCTTCTTCATCGTGATATATTGTAAGACATGTCATTTTTTTTCTTTTTTGTCCTGCACATGTTGATGGTGACATGGTGATTTTAAATGGTTTTATTCAATTCAATTATTTCAAATTATAGAACTAATTTAGGGATTTCATTGTACCGTTGGCATGGCAATTTTGTTTCCCACAATTACTGTAATCGCGAGAATGGCAACTTCTTTTTAGAAATATGAGTGGTACATTTGTTTAAAAAATGTGATAGTTTTACTCACTTTCTTTCTTTGTGACATAGGCATAGCGGTGCATAAATGATTTTTTTTCTTGACTATTTTCACAAATTAAGGCATTTTTTTATCTAATTATTTTATATATGATGATATTTTTGTTATATATGTCATGGCATTTTTGTTCAGCCACTGAAAGTCAAGTCAAAACATCACTTTTTAGACTTGGTATTAGTTCATAGCAAATTGGGCTTTTCTTAGGCCAACTGAGATAGTTATGACAACAACAAAGTAAGTATACTATAAAAAGAAGGGTTGTCTCCATCGTTCGCTCTAGGAGAACTATCTGTTCGTTGGTGCCTCCTCTCCTGGGGAACATTCTCTAGATATTCGCATCCAAGAACGGCAACAATAATGGGGGTGCCCATAGAGATATAGCCTGCGTGCGTGCGTGCGTTCATAAAGTGAGTGTATGTGTGTTCATAAAGTGAGTATATACGTGTGACTGTATGGTGTTTCAAAAGAAAAATCTCATGAAGGGAAAAGTAAAAAAAGAATTTCGCCGTGGCAGAAGCAAGCAAAGAGCGGGCCGGCCGGTTGTGGCAAGGCAGCAGGCAAAGAGAGAAGGTCGGGCCGGGCCGGGCCTTAGGCTATATACACGGGAGCCCACGCCCCAGCCGGTCGGTGGACGGACATTTTTTTTCTCCCCAACCAGCGAGGAAGAGGAAGAGGAAGCGGATCGAGTCGGCGAGAGCGAGGGCGAGGACGATGGCGGCGCTCCGGCTAGCGGTGAGGAGATTTTGCGACCGTGCGCTCGGGAGATCAGCGGTACTTGTCCTCTCCTACCTCCGACCCCTCTCCCTCTCCCTCTCCCTCTCTAGCGGCGTGGCAGCCAGATCAGATCTAGGGTTTGCCGTTTTGTTGTTCGAGTTGGGGCCAAAAACCTTGCGCAAATCTTAAGTTTTTTTACGAATTGGGGCCAAAAGCCCTCGATTACTGGCGGTTAGACATTGATCTGCTCTTCAGATCCGGCCATCGATTGTTGGAAACATTGATTCCGAGGATTTATGTACCTAATAACATGAAAAAAAGTTTTATTTCTTTCAGCATATGACCGCTTGCTCTCAACTTTGATAAGCTTTGTCATGATAAGTATATCCTAGTGTAGTAGACCTTGGTGGTTATACGAAATTGACGGTGAGGGAAAAAGAGACGAATTTCCCCTCCCTCCTGTCAGTCTAAGGTTTCCCGAGCAAGCAAGACTTACGTAGTGCCTGGTGTTTGTGGTTTGATTCCTACCAAGTACTCCGTACAGTATAATTGGCATGTGGTTGTTAGGGCCTTGCAAATTGTCTAGAGTGGCTACAAACAGGAGATAAAAGTATGAGTAAAGCCAGCTCAATTGAGACACTTTCATCTTCAAAATTTGGATAATGCCAGCTCAATTGGTATTTTCAATTGCTAGCTTGTCAACCTTTGCTAGTCTTACTTATGTTACGGTTTCTGTTGCAGGGCATTTACGAGCTCAAGGCTGCCAAGGAATTCCCCGACATTGATCCTGGGCATCTCAAGGCTGCCAGGAAATTCCCCAAACTTCGTGTCAAGGATGTTGATGCTACGGCTCTGAATGTCTTCAAGATTCTCAGGGAGAGTCCAGTCGATGGTCATAAAGATGTAACCCTTCGTGAAGTGCGCATGACACTCAAGACCTTGGCTGAGATTCAGGAAGAAGAATGAAGATGCGCTACTAGGAAGCAATATCGTCTCTTGCTCTAATATGAACTAGCTTTGCAGTATTGTAGTATTTGAATCTTTCCTATGTTGTCGCTCTGTGTCTTGATCTTCAAAACTGCTGGACGGATGTGATGTTTTGCTATTTTCTTGCTTCGCAAGGTTGAATCATCCTTTGATCTTGACATGCCCACCAGATTCGAGTGTAAGCTTTCGGGCTAGCGATAAGGGCGGCATGTACTTGGTATTCGTAAGATTTGCTGGATGCTTGTACTCAGTTTCCTTAAATTATAAAATACTATATGGTAATGGAATGGATCATTTGGAAAGAAAGAAGATTTGATTGGTGGTGCAAGCCATTGATGATCATATTTGTCAGTTTTCGTTTTTCCTTTTTTTGCTATGGAAGTCTCCCTCGTGCATCTTTGTGTGAGAAGGCAAATTCTGGTGCCTTCTCTAGCCAGATGTGCATCTTTGTGTGAGAAGGCAAATTCTGGTGCCTTCTCTAGCCAGATGAACAAATTTTGCAAGGACGCATCTTTGTGCCTTGTCTAGCCAGATGAACAAATTTTGCAAGGAGGTGCCTTTGTGTGAGAGGGCAGGCAAACTCTGCTGCCTTCTCTAGCCAGATGAACAAATTTTGCAAGGAGGTGTCTTTGTGTGAGGAAGTCTGGCGCATCTTTCCTTTGTTGCTTTGTAGGGGTGAATCATCCTCGATCTTCAAAGCTACTGTACTTGTGTAATGTTTGGATCTTCAAAGCTACTACCTTCTAGCCAGATGAACAAATAGGTAGCGATGTTGATACAGATATTGACTGTTGTCTTTCATGTGATTCAGATATTTTAGATTGGAGAAGCAGGATAATCAAATAAAACACACAGTACACTACCACTATATTGGAGTGTGTGGTTTCTTAGGTTAGAGTGAGGTGGACATTTGCTTATGATTTGCATGCACTAGCGTGAGGTGTAATTTCAATTCGTTTTCTACTGTGGCTAGTAATCGTTTTATGAAGCTACAACTGTCGTCAAAGATGAACAGAACTTAAACACGGCCGGCCAAAGGCGTCTGGATCGGCGCGATTTGCCATTACAGCATGGAGGACGCCAGACGGACGAGGATTCCCTGCCATACGGCACCCAGCCGTGCTCACTGACATGTGGGCCGTACATCAGAGGAGCTGGTGCCAGACATGGGTAACTATTACATATCGATTTATTATTTCTGAGTGATTTATTTATTTTTTGTGAAAGAGGATCTGCTTGCGTCGTATGAATTGTTTGCCACTAAATTAGTTCGTTGATCAAAATTTTGCCCACTGACATGTGGGCCCTCCGGGATCCTGGCCGACATGTCAGTGGGCCAACGGCAGCGGCCGTACGTCAGAGAAGCTGGTGCCAGACATGGGTAACTATTACATATCAATTTATTATTTTTGAGTGATTTATTTATTTTTTATGAAAGAGGATCTGCTTGCGTCATATGAATTGTTTGCCACTAAATTAGTTCGTTGATCAAAATTTTGCATGTTACTACTCTGTAGTACTATAAGATTGTTTAGATCACTAAAATAGCGATCTAAATGATCGTATATTAGCTTATAGAGGGAGTAGTATTTATAATACTTCAGGAGCTAATAAAACAACCTATTTTGGTGGAGAAGGCCAATTTGGCTCCGGGCTCAACTGCACCCGCTCCGATGAAAAAAATCGAAACAAATTCTAGAAAATTTCAAAAAAAATCTAATTTTTTGTGTGGTAGATAATTTGATGCGTGAGGTTCGCTGCAAATTTCAACTCGTTTGGACATTTGAGCAGCTCTCTGCAAAAAAGACAAATTGACCCGATTTGTCTTTTGTGCCGAGAGCTGCTTAGATATTTAAATGAGTTAAAATTTGGAGTGGACATCACGCATCAAATTATCTACCACACAAAAAAAATTAGATTTTTTTGAATTTTTCTAGTCTTTATTTTGAAATTTTTTCTGGCTCAGATGCGGATTTTCGATTTTGGTGTCCAAACTTAAATAGGTTGATTCCTGCTGGCGACCTGGATTCGTTGCCGCCGCTACTGTCAGTCGCATGCCGGGTAGGAGGAGATAGTGAGGCAGTTGCAGCTTGCCAGGAACACGGTGGTGCTCCTTTGTTTGAAGAGGACCAGTTTGATGATTCAGGCTCTGTCGTCCAAGGTGTGGGATTGCGACCATGTTTGTGACGGACCCGAATCATCGGCGAACGGGTTCAGACCAGCCGGGGGTGGAGGAAGTTTGCCGGGACGACATTGAGGGTGTCACTGACAGCAAGGGCGAAAGCGGCCTGGACAAGAAGGTGACATTGTATTTCTACTTTCTAGTGCCCGTCTCAATCCTCCTTACAAGCAACCAACAAGGGATGCACGAGCAACTGACCAAAGCACATAATAGCATTTCTAACCGATCCCTCCTTAGTGGAGTAAATTTGGTGATCATATTTGTCAGTTTTCATTTTTCTTTTTTGCTATGGGAGTCTCCTTACTTCCTCGTGCATTTTTGTGTGAGAAGGCAATCAGCCGCCCAATACCAATACATGGTAGATCAAAATGGGAATGGGCCGACCCGGCCCTGGCCCCGGCCCCGGCCCCATGGCCCCAACGCCAATATGTGAGGCCATGGGCCGACCCATTTCATCAGAATTTTGTGGCCCCATTGATCCATTGGACACATGAGGCCGACACAAAATTTAGCAAATGTTTACACATTCCAGAGGATTACAGTTTTTTGAACCAAATGTTTGCACCGTCCAACATTTGTAGCCTCGCCAAATTACTAACAAGTCCCCAAAAAATAGATGTCAGCAAATATGTACACAGTACAGGAAAATGACAAGGTCTAACCTTTTCACATTTAGTAAAATGGCGAGATCATGTTTCAAAGAGTATCAAGCTAAAGACCTCAGTCCAACAGATTCGAACAAGATCAAAAGATTACAAGTTTCAATGAACTTTAAGCTAAGGACCTCAATCCAACAGACTCAGACAAGATCAAAAGATTACAAGTTCAATATGCTAAACTTTTCACATCCAGTAGGTTATAAAGAAAGCTCTTGAGGTTTAACATGAATTGCTCCAACAAGCATCAATCCTCGATATCTGTATTTACAAAGAAATGTTACAAGAGTAATTCTGTGCACATCAACTAAATAGTATATTTATCCCTCAAAAAACTAAATAGTATATTTATGAACAGAGGAATATTCTTAGTAGCAAAGGCATGTTCCAGAAAACCAATTCATGATCAAGTTTGAAAGAAAATACACTTCTAAATATCCATCATACACTACCCGTCATCCACTCCGCAACAAAGATTAGAACAAAGAAATTATTCCCAATTCTCGTAAGCATATCAACAAGCAAGAATGGAAAAAGAAATATATATTAGAGATCAACAATAACTTGGGGAAATCAAAACTAACAACACTAGTTCTGTGTGTAAAACACTATATATTCATCTACACGATTGGGCTGCATCTTGCAAATAGTTCCCTGGAACAAACTGTAGATATGAAATCCCTCATTAAAAAGCAGACTTCATACTTTAAGTGTACTTTCATATACATGGCACTATATACATCAGAAGGTTTCTCATACCTTGTAAGTCCATTATAATGTCATGAACTGAAGCCAAGCTACGTTGAGTATTAGCTGCAGAAAAAATAAGAAACTTGTAAACTTTAAGCATTAATAAGAAACAAAGAAGAAACTTGTGTCGTATGGCTTTACCGGTGGCCCGTATCCAATCTTGTAAGCAAACAAGAGCTTCAAGTGTCGTTGCGGTCATTCGACTTCGAAAATTTGATAGGACTCTCTTCCCTGTGCTGAAGGCGGACTCGGATGCCACCGCAGAGGCAGGAGCCGCCAAGATATCTGCTGCCATGCGACTCAGCGTTGGGTATTCACCTGAGTTGGTCTGCCACCATGCAAGGATATTGAATTGATCACTTTGACGGATGGGTACCTTTGACAAGTACGAATCAAGTTCGGTAGAATCCAAATTTGTTGATCGAGCAGTGAGGGTGACATGCTGGTCCAATCAGCCATAGGATCTTCACCACTTACAGCCATGTCATCATCACCTCCTTGTGACATGGGATTTGAGCCATTGCCATTCAATTGGAGGTATTCCTTGAACAACCCTTGGAACACATTTTTTATTTTAGCAATCATTGTTGCAGCTTCGTTCCCGAACTCTAGGCCAAATCGGAACTCGATATATTTCAACTTGAATTGTGGGTCCAAAATCACTGGAATACAAAGGCTCAACCATGTCATCTTTCAATACCTTCTGAATTTTCTCTTCATATATTTGACCGTTGTACCCATCTCAGAATCCTCTTCATAATGTTGTTGCTCTAAGGTCAGCTTCACTTTCCACATTGCATGGAAATACAAGTTAGCAGTTGGATATTTTGTGCCGGATATCACATTATAGTGGCTCCATAAAATACCTTCAGTAGCCTGCAAACATCTTCGGCATTTTCCCCATCCTCAAAAGATGGCTTGAAGGTATATTGTTTATCTTGAATGGCCAAAGAGTCAAACACTCCGCGATACTCCTTTGCTATATCAATCATCATGTAGGTTGAGTTCCAGCGAGTTGGAACATCAAGACTTGGAGTTCTCCCACATGATACACCATGCTGCACAACGATTTCTTGAAATTTTTCCTTTCGACTTGGTGAGCTTCGAATATATTTAAGACTTTCACGCATCATGTTGTTCACCGGACCAAGGAAGTTCAATCCTGCTTGACATATCAGATTTATGACATGGGCGGCACAACGTTGGTGAAACAACTTGCCACTACCAGGTAACATCTTCTTAAGCAGGAGATGTTCCTTCAATAGCTTCATCATTGCACCATTGTTCGATGCATTGTCTAGCGTCACAGCAAAGAGATTATCTTCAATACTCCACTCTCTTATGAAATTCACCATGATGTTGAACATTGCAGCTCCTGTGTGCGGCGTCTCCATAGCTGCGAATTTCACTATCCTCTTCTGGGCTGTGATGAAAATGTACCCCACTGTCTGATTTGATGTCCATAGGTCCGTAGTCAAAGAAATCTTGGATTTGGAGTTTTGGAACATCCTTTGCAGAATTCTCTTCTCTTCCTTAAATGCTGTCATGCAGTCCTCCTTCACTGTTTTCTGCATATCATCTTAAAGCTAGGATTTATACTAGAGACAAATCTTCTAAATCCATCGTACTCGGCATGGCGGTAAAAGGAGGCCCATGGCGGTAACCGCTCGGTCGCATGGGAACAGGTGTGTACGCCCAAGTGGGCGTGCGGCCTTGGCATACCCAATCTATGATGGCTAAACCACGTGCTGCAGGCACGATGGCTATGGTTGCGCCGAACTGATCAGCGAAGACCATGGCGGGAGTTGGACATCCCTACGTCGGACGAGGCAAAGGCCATATATCAAGCGGCAGTGTTTGTGGATGTTGGCAGGGGCGATGAAGCCTTATTCTGGGAAGATAGATGGATAGGAGGGTGCAGAATCCAGGACCTAGCATCTGTGGTTTGAGATTGTCTATCTAGAGATGATCGGCACTGGCAACATTTATTTACATGATAATAGCAATATGATAGGAATACAACCAGTCAAAACGGAGTAGAACCGGAATCAGGACTTTATTTCAGCCATTCCATTTTTCCCAATTCCCCACTGGCTGGTTTAGGGTTCAAGTACAGTTTTTCACTACAATCTAGAATCACAATATATAAAAGATTAAGAAGTTAGCAAAATCACAATCAATGTGTGGCAGCATGACAGCGTAGAGTGAGCGAGACATGACACACAGAACCAGCCAGAACTAACTTGGCTCCAACACACTGGCTGCTGCTTATTATTATCGTGGGTTGAGGATGTCTTCAGATTACAAACGTATGGCAACAAAGATTGCAGTTAACAACAGTTTCAGTGATACACACGATTAAGGCACACGGATCCGCAGATGCTGCAAACAGGGTACAAACTTATGGAAATCGCAAAGAGGCGGCGCCGGCATCCCGGTGGTGGGGATGAGATCCGGCGACGCCTACGGATGAAGATGTTGCACCGTCTGCAAACCCATCTCGACCCCCCCCTCCCCTGGCTCGCTAGGTCTTGACATGCCTCGATGGGCGCATGCTCTCCCCCTCGACCCTGGCGGCCTCCGGCCTTTCCTACCCTCACTAGCTGTCCTCGGTCGGATTGATGTCGCTCTACCAGGCATCTCAACGGCTATGCCGACGGATGGCCCTCTGGCGGTGGCAATTTTTTGTCCAAAAGGACCCCCTGCCGAGATGAATTGACAAAAAAGACTACCTATGGATCAATTTGACAAAAAGGACCCCCTCAGCGGTGGCGGCAGGCGCGGCAGGTGACACGTGGCACCTGCTGCCACGCCAGGAGGCGGCGGGCCCTGCCGCCATCGCCAGAGGCGGCCACCCAGCCAAACGGCTTCTGCACAGTGCATTGCGCCGCGACGGAACGGGGCGGGCCAGGTAGGCCCTGCCGCCACCGCCGGAGGCGGCCACCCCTGCGCGGTCGCTGGCTGGGCGACAGGCCCTGCTGCACGCGGGCCTCACCATGGGCCTCGCCGCCACTCCCGGAGGTGGCCACCCCTGCCGACAGTTGCAGCTGGTGCTCGCTGACTACTGCACGGAAGGCGAGGTGCGGGCCCCGCCGCCACTGCTGCTGGTGGCATCTTCCTGCATGCCCGACAACGCATGCGCTGACGGTGCTGATTCCGACGCAGACAACCCTCATTCCCACGCGCGGGAATCTATGAATTTTGACACTTAGTACCGACACTCAGCAGGGCTGTGCACTGCTTTGGCGATGCTGCTGCCCGGGAATCACTCCGGCTTTTCCTTCTTTTGCCTCAGCGGATATGACGGCACTGCGGGAATCACTCACACACTGTGGGAACTGTTGTGCCGACACTACAGGGATGCTGCTGTTGGGGAACGTTGCAGAAAATAAAAAATTTCTACGCTTTCACCAAGATCAATCTATGAGTTCATCTAGCAACGAGAGAAAGGAGTGCATCTACATACCCTTGTAGATCGCGAGCGGAAGCGTTCAAGAGAACGGGGTTGAGGGAGTCGTACTCGTCGTGATCCAAATCACCGATGATCCTAGTGCTGAACGGACAGCACCTTCGTGTTCAACACACGTACGGTTGGGGAAGACGTCTCCTCCTTCTTGATCCAGCAAGGGGAAGGAGAGGTTGACGGAGATCCAGCAGCACGACGGCGTGGTGGTGGATGCAACAGCGATCTTGGCAGGGCTTCGCCGAGCTTCTACGAGAGGGAGAGGTGTAGCAAGGGGGAAGGGAGGCGCCAAGAGCATGGGTGCGGCTGCCCTCCCTCCCTCCCTTTATATAGGCCCACTAGGGGGGGGCGCCGGCCCTGGGAGATGCAATCTCCAGGGGGGCGGCGGCCAGGGGGGTGGCTTGCCCCCCAAGCCAGGTGGAGGCGCCCCCTCCCCTAGGGTTCCCAACCCTAGGCGCGGGGGGGGGGGGCAAGGGGGCGCACCAGCCCACCAGGGGCTGGTTCCCCTCCCACTTCAGCCCGTGGGGCCCTCCGGGATAGGTGGCCCCACCCAGCTACCTTCTGGATGACGTCGTTTCTTGTCCTTTGGAAGCCCGCCAACTTCTGCTTCAGCTTTTCCACCCTCTCTTTCTCAAGCTCCTGTTCAAGTTTCTGCCGTTCATCCTCAGGCAGATCCTCAAGTGTGACGGCGATGATGTTGTCGGGGTTGAGATCACTCCCGTCCTTGGGGTCGGTGCTCATTGTGTTCCTCTTCTTCTTCCCCAGCGGAGTCACCAATTGTATTGCTGTGCGAAATTGATCCACACAGCACCACAGAATCCTCACTTTCGTGGAGGTAAACCGACCGTTTTTCAATGCAAAACGGCAAAGATCAGCCAAACCCTAGGGTTGCTAGGGCTAGGCAGAAGCTACGAGCTAGGTGCTGGAAAGAAAAGAACGTAGGAGTAAAAAGTAACATAAGGTTGCAAAGGATCGATTGATTGCCCCTTTTCCAATCGGCCAAGGCCTATATATATAAGGCACACAGGACTTTGCGTTTAGGAGCAGGACTCCAGGTCCAAACTGAATAGGTTTTGGCCACTTTAAGTTGGTTGCCATGTATACAGAAAAACCTGCCTGCTAGCCATGTTCCCCTGCCATGTCTCGTACAGGGCTTCATTGGCCTATAATGGAAATAATAAAATATTCCGGCCAGGATGCTAATCATACCAGATAATAGAAGTTTTATACTAGTTGCCTTGTTCACTTGCGCCACCCTCCATCCAGATGTCTTCCCTTCTACTTTTGCCCCAAGGAAATAACTTGCTTTGCCTGACTTGGTGTCTCTGCACTGAACATTAGCATATACACTAATCTGGCAGATCAAATAAACTTGGTAGCCAAATTATACCTGCAACAGAGCCTTTCCTCGATCTCTTCCTATACTTCTTTGGTACTGGAAGTGAGCCTATCAAACTGTCCCCGACAACCGGCTCTAGTGTTGTCGAGCTCAGCATTGCACGACCCTCACGTTGTTGTTTCTCGGTTGAGGCGGCATCTGGAGGCGTGTCATGCGAGGATTGCATGAAGAAAGACTTCTTGCAATCAGCCTTAAGACGTTCCTACTCCGGCAATTCAGGTATCAACTCATCACGCTCAAAGCCTGAGTCATACTGCTGAGCCATCAATCCTCCATCCTCATAGCCGCCGGTATTGATATACCGTAGAGGGTCATCAGCCTCGTATTGCTTCTTCGATGGCGGCGACGTCATCATCCACTAATGGAGCCTCTTCCTCACGTCGTCCGCTATCACCCGACACGACATGCATCGCTAATTGGGTAGGTGGAGTGGTGGTGTTCATACGTTGCTGATGAGGGTTGGTCGTTGGTGTGCTCCCGGTCGTCTCCAGACGAAAGAGGCTCTTCGGCCACAACAGGACCCAACTCTTGCAATCGCCAAGGCATCGCGGTGTCTCGTCGTCATCTCCCCATAGTGGTACCAGAGGAGCCAAATTCTCGTGGCCAGCTTTGACACTGGCCATGTAAACCTTGAAGACGCCATGGGGCATCGGCCAACTGTGGAACGAGCATTCCTTCGGCTTCACTATCATCGTCTTTCCCACGTCCACCTTTTGGCCGCTGATGGTGCACAGGGTTTCGTCGGCCTGCGAAGACATGTTTGCGACGTCAGACATCCGAAAGGCAATGGACACGGACAAATTTTTCCTACTACCGGGTGTAGTTACTCCCACTTTTGTTTCATACGTTCTAGGTAGTACCTATCATATCGGAGAGTATGTACGCGTAATATGTAGTATATAAGAGTGTTTAGGTAGTATATATACTTCTTTTTGGTAGTATGTATTATATTTTGTGCATAATCTATTTCGTGTATAAATATGTACGTATTTCACAAAAACTATGAGCTCACTTGATTTTTTTTCATATAACTCACTTTGGAGTATCTTAGATATAGTATATGAATATACTAAAAATAATAAAGTAGAGTATATACTACCACATGGTAGTATATGAGAAATAGGTGTAACTACACCCAGTAGTAGGATACACACACACACACACACACACACACACACACACACACACCCCTTAAGAGTCTTATTCTGCTAATAGTAGCTTATTCTGCTAACACCTCTCTACGCACCGCCCCGCGAACCGAACCACCCCACCACCACTAACCAAACCGCAACAAAGCCCACCCCTAGCTCCTGCACGACACCCACCTCCCTCTTCCCACGATCCAAACCCCCACATCCCCCACCTTCTATCGGCGCCGCCGCCGCCGGTGCACCACCTCACCTTCTTCCACCTTTCCCGCCTCGCCCCCACCTTCCTCCACCGCGCCCACCCCAGCGAGCCCTGCCGCACCATGGCTCCACCACCCCCGACCTTTTACCCCGTCCAACCCCGTGCTGCCAGATCCCCGCCCCACCATGCCCCGCGCCTCCCCGGCTGCTGCTTGCGGCCCAACCCACCAACTAAGCCCGACCACCACCCCATCTCCAGTGCTCCCAGCCAGGGAACCTCCCACTGCCCCGACCCACCGCCGGCCCGGGCTCGTGCCGCCCCGCCGCCTCCCTCATCCTGGTTCCCCTCGCTGGCGCACCCCGGTGTTCGCCGGATCCAGGCACCTCCATCTTCCACAGTCTTGCCCCGCATCACCAACCCCAAGTTGTCCGGCGCTAGATTGGCGTTCGCTGAGATCGAGAGCCACCAGATCCCAGCATCCACCGTCGGTGCCGCCGCCCTCCAGCCTTTCCCCATGGCGCCCACCCTCCTGACCATCCAGTGCTATGCTGGATGGCCGGCGGCGCCCTCCCTTCCCTCCTGACCGGCGGGCACTGCGCTGGATTGACGGATCCCGTGCTGCTATGGAGCGACGGCCGTGTATGTGCCCGTGAATGGAGGATCCTGCGCTTGGAGGGGGCCGGTGGCCTTGCGTGTGCTCAAGAAGCCGGATCTCCCCCACGTCTGCCAGTGGAGATGGGGCCGCGGCCATGAAGCACGGAAAGCCGACCTGCTACATGGGCATCTCGCTCCTCAACACCAGGTGGCGCAGGGCCGACGTGCAGCTCGGCTGGCTCTGAAGATCTCCCTGCTCACCTCATGCAGTTCACTGGCGATGCCCCGCCCCCATTCTGCTGTTTGTTTTCGTCGCCGTCGAAGCTATCCGAACATTTCCTCTCTGTGTGATTCTTTTTTTCTCATTTTGGGTTCGTTGGAACCACTGGGCAGTTCGACTGGATGTGCCAAGCGGTTAGGCACAGCCTGCAGTGCTGCTCGGCAGGGCCTGAATACCTGCGTGTGCTTCGTCGCAACGGTGGTGGAGCCGATGCCGTGACCATGCAGTCCACAACGCGATGTGATGTGTATCGTGCTAAAAAAATGCACTCCACTAGCTTCGTTCTTGTACTATGTATTTCATTACTAACCATAAACATATATATGCAGTATATATGAAGTGCACTAGGGGGAAACCACAACTCTAGAGAAAAAAGAAAAAGGAAAATGCAGTGCACTTCGGTCTTTAAAAAAGTCCACTCCGAAGGACTTTGAAGTACACTTCATTTGAAAAAAATGTATTTGCAAAAAAGTTTACGTTGTGTTTGTTGAACAACTTTAAAATGCTAAAAAATAGTAGTGCGTTTCACTTTCAAAGAGTGTTGTGGTTTACTTTTAAGAGTGTTGCGGTTCACTTGGACGCAAAGTAAAAATCGCAGAAAAATACGGAAAATAAAAAAGTAATGCGGTTCAATTTCGGTAGCGTCGCGGTTCACTTTCTACCATTCTGAAGTGCGGAAAAATTATCGTGTAAACATAGAAAAACATAATGCGGTTCACTTCTCGATTGCGTTGCGGTTCACTTACAACCGATGTGAGGCGCGGTCTACTTCCACGCGTGGAAAAATTATGTCCGAATGAAAAGAAACCATGCAGTTCTCTGCCTGTCTGATGCAGTGCGATTTTTCTTCCGATGCAGTGCGGTTTTCAGTCGGATGAAGTACGCACGTCAATTTGAGTGTCGCGAAAAACAGAGTGTTCGTATTTCGATAAATTCAAAATTTCTCTTAAACCATAAAGAATTAGAGAGAGTGTTCTACATGAAAAAGTTGCACCTCATTGATATCTTTCCAACGGCATATTGTTTGAATCATTCCGACTAGCGTTTTGTAAAAATTTCACGAAAAACGGCCGCTCCCACTCGTCGTCCGCCGCACGATTTTCAAAATTAACTTAAAACCGTAAGGAATCTCAAAAACATTTCAACATACGAAAGTTGCGCCTTGTCCATAGTTTTCCAACGACATATTACATGCCTCGTTTCGACAAATGGTTCAAAAACTAGAGCAAAAACAGTACCAAAAATTGCAAAAATTTCAGAAAACGTAATTTCGCGATTTAATAAAATTGAAACTGCTCTTAAACCATAACTAATTAGAGAAAATAACACATATGAAAAAGATGCGCCTCGACGATATTTTTCCAACGGCGTATCATTTGCTTTATTCTGATGAGCGGTTTAGAAAAAATCACAAAAATACGCTCGCTGCCGCTCGTTGTTAGCCGCACCATTTTTAAAACTGCTCTTAAACCGCAAGGAATCTCGAAAAGTGTTCAACAGCTCGAAGTTGCGCCTAATCCATAGCTTTCCGACGATATATTATACGCCTTGTTCCAATAAACGGTTAAAAATCTAGAGCGAAAACAGTACCGGAAAAACACGACGTGCAGTTTTTTGCGACGGGAAGTTCACTCGTGTGAGTACTAGACGTGCACTTGCGTTGAGCGTGCAGTGCGGAAGTGTTATTAGAATACTTATTCTGCTATATTAGCAGAATAGACCAGCTGTATATATATTGATCCTGCAGTGAGCTGAAATGCTTGTTTTTTCACTGAGGACACATAAATGCATATTTTCACAATCACACCGTTGGATCATCTTATTATATTAAAGTGAGGCTCCCTTATTTATTTCATATTGTTTACTTACTTTTAAATCGTTAAATGTTTAGCAAGCCTTAACTAGTTCTTTGGCAAGCTATGATAAACATAGTTTTACCTATATATATATATATATATATATATATATATATATATATATATATATTCTGTTACTAGTAACAGAACGCCTATAGAGAACGGGATGAATTTCCTTCGAACCAGTACGCCCGTGCGAAAAAAAATTCAAATCACCCACTCAAGCGTCTGCAACCACCTCTCCCCACTCGCCGGCCTACCCCTCCACCCCGCGCGCCACCGGCCAACCTCCACCCCGCGCGCCCCCTGGCTAGCCTCCACCACGCGCGCCGCCGGCCAACGTCCGTCCCGCGCTCCCGCCGGCCACCCTCCACCCTGCGTGCCACCGGCCAACCTCCACCCCGTGCTCCTGCCGGCCACCCTCCACCCCGCGCACCCGCCGGCCACCCTCCACCCCGCGCGCCCGCCGGCCAACCTCCATCCCACACTCCCTCGGCTACCCTCCATCCCACACGCCCGCCGGCCAACCTCCACCCAGCGCGCCCCCTGGCTAGCCTCCACCCCGCGTGCCGCCGGCCAACGTCCGTCCCGCGCTCCCGCCGGCCACCCTCCACCCCGCGCCACCGGCCAACCTCCATCCCGCGCTCCTGCCGGCTACCCTCCACCCCGCGCGCCCGCCGGGCAACCTCCATCCCGCACGCCCTCGGCTATCCTCCACCCCACGCGCCCGCCGGCCATCCTCCACCCCGCGCACCCCCAGCCACCCTCTATCCCACATTCCCGCCGGCCTTCCTCCAGTCGCGCCACCCACCGGCCACCAACATCGCCCATCGCCTGCCTCCATCGTGTACGGGACTGGATATGCCCCTGGCACCTCTTCCTCCCCCTGCCCCTGCGCATGGAAGCTAGTGACTGGCGCCATTCGATGCTACTCTGCTCCATCAACTTCAACCACCGGCTCATGAGGTGCACGCCATGTGTTTGCTAAATTGACTCAGTGCAGTGGAGCACCATTTTTATCTTGTTTCATGTTCATTTGTAGGTAGCTCATTCTTGCCAAATGCTGTAGCTTAGATGACTACATAATTTTTATCGTGTGTGCTCTACCGTCGCGTGCTAGTCCAAGAATTCCTATCGTCACATAAGTCCATGTATTACTACCATGGGAGTTCAAAGAAATTCCTGTAACACGCGCCGTGCCCCGGCCCCATGTTCCGGCGTCGCACTCCACAGCCTCAGCTCACAGGATCTTCACCTCTGCCACCCAGGCCGTTCACCTCCGCCGCCGATGTCCGTTCAACGCCACCAGGAGAATCCTGTGCGTCAGCACCCCTGTCAACCCCGTGCAACTTTGTTCTCTCAACTTCAAAGAGGGTCAGTTCAGAACTTTGAACGCCTAGAGGTTGTTATGGCGCTGCTAGAAGGAGGGCACGAGAGGGCCGGCCGGGGGCCTTTTTGCCCACGGCCGGGCAAGAGGGAAGGGATTTCCTTCTTAATTCTTGCTTGATTAGATTGATACATCTCCTCTCTTTATATAGAGAGGTTTACTTGACTCCCAAGCAAGGCTTACTTGACCCCTAAGAAAGCGACCCTTATCTCTAATTAACCCTAAGACCAATGGGCCCATTAGGCCCATTACGTACTCTAACACTACACCCACCTGGACATGCAGCTTGTCCTCGAGCTGTAGCCTAACAAACTTATAATCATGACTCGACGCAACACCAACCTAACACCTAAAAACAAGCCTTTTACATCTCGGCTTGTGTTATTACTCTCAACCTGAAATAGACTAGGACGCTTTATTTTGGACGTACACGTGTACAACCACCTGGATCCCATGGACACCACCTAGACAAAAGGAGTGCATGTGTATGGCTGTTGGTCTACACCGCACATGGAAGAGTGGAGGGCTTGCGATGGAGAATGACGAGGAGGGGTGCGCCCCCCCAACTGCCGATGTCGCAGACTTTGAGGTCACTGCCCGCGGGGAAAACAACATGTCAGCCACTCGTGGGGGAAACCGCATGCCCAAGATCCCCGACACAGTGGACGAGATCGAGGTCCTTTGCACAGCGAAGGGCAACTTGGAGGAGCGGCAGCTGCACACCACGCATCTCCCGCACACGACACCCGCTAGGAGGCCGTGCGCAGCAGCCTGCAGCCTCACCGCTGCCGACACATGGCGGGTAGCGATCCAAGACGGAAGCGGTGACGGCAACGGCAGGGACTTGATCTGCTGGATGTGGATGCCCTGGGATGGCGGCGATGTTGATGGGAATGAGGTCGTCGCACTCCCATCGTAGGGCATCCCATACTGGGTGGCGGAGCTGACCGACGGTGGCTGCTGCAGCTGCAGCGGCTACTGTGCTGTCGCGCCGGGCAGTGGCAGCGGGTGCTGTGGCGGAGCACCGGGCGCGGCGGAGGCCGCCAGGAGCGGCGGCTGCCACTGCAGCCAGGGCTGGGCGGTGGTGGCGATGGATGGCGGCTGCAGCGGCCCGGAAAGCGCGGCGAAGGCCTCCTGGTGCGGCGGCTGCCACGGCAGCCACGGCGGCGCGGGGGCGACGATGGGCGGCGCAACCGGGTGCGGCCCGTAGGACCCGGCCAAGAACAGGTGGATCTCCTGGACCGCCTGGGTTAGATCCCGCAGCACCCCGTACACCTCCTCCCAGGTGAGGATGGTGGGGGCGGGCGCGAAAGAGGATCCCGACGCGGGCAGGAGCGGGCTGACGGTCGTGGTGGTCGCCGGAGGCGACAATGTGACCAGCAGTGGAAGAGACGGGCTTGGCGGCGGTGAAGACATGATCGAACCGAAGCTAGCTGATACCAAATTGTTATGGCGCTTCTAGAAGGAGGGTGCGAGAGGGCCGGCCGGGGGCCTTTTTGCCCACGGCCGGACAAGAGGAAAGGGATTTCCTTCTTAATTCTTGCTTGATTAGATTGATACATCTCCTCTCTTTATATAGAGAGGTTTACTTGACTCCCAAGCAAGGCTTACTTGACCCCGAAGCAAGCGACCCTTATCTCTAATTAACCCTAAGACTAATGGGCCCATTAGGCCCATTACGTACTCTAACAGAGGTTCAGTTCAGAACTTGGCCTGGTGATACATTTGGTTTCTTTTCTGCAGCTCACACAACCTAAATAACAGCTGATCATTTGTTAAATTTTTGGTTCAGCTTCACACTACGCAAGAGTGCATATTCTTCTGTTTGTAAGTTCTAATAATAGGTGGGTGGTTTTGCTAATTAGTTCAAGCTCAAATAACAAAATTCCTTGCTGGATTGCATCGTTCTTATCTTTTTTTTTGCTCGATTGATATCAGCCACTGCAAGTCCTTTTCTCCAGCCATGATAGAGATCCATTCAAATCAGTTGTTCTATGTTTACACATTCAGATATACTAGTTGATCTGCTGAAAGATATGATATGTGTACTGTTGATAATCTCAAACATGTTTTACTCAACTTTAGAAAACATGTAATATTGTTGTGGCTGCTTTGCAATGTCTCCAGCAGTCCTACTTCTCCATGATGACAAGGACGACGTCACCATGCGTGCACGCTCTCCTTTCTTTCTACTTCCAAGACGGTGAGGAGCTCCAGCAGGCGGCCGCCGGTGGGATCCGCAGACCAGCCCCCATCTTCCACCTCCCCTACTCTCCTCTTCAGCAGGAGCAACACAGTTAGGAGCTCAAAGTAAAATGAGGACGGCTGCAGTGATGCACCGTGCAGTTCGCCCGCTCCTATCCGACAAGTTCCCACCTTGCATTTTTGTGTGTGTAGAAGGCTAATCTAGTTCGCGTATTTGGTCTACTTGTTGTAAATCTGTCAGTTCAAGACAAGTGCCTTCTGATGCTAGAAATTAGGTCCTTTGTGAATATTGCTTGTTTTAGAAAGAAATAGACTTTGTAATTGCATCACATGGTGTACTGATCAACATAAACATGGTGTACTGAACAAAACATACACATTCTCTCTATTTAGCCGTGAGTAACACTTAAAAAACGTTTGATATGCACAACAATAAATTGAGTCTTTGATACAGGAATACACACACCCAATGCCACTGTAGATAGATAGATGGCCACCTCCTACCTGATGTCTTTAATTCAAAGCTCCAAACCCAATGTAAATTGCTCCTGCTGCTTAACAAAAAAAATCACTTATTTGGACTGAGGAATATACTACTTATTGCTATGATCTATTGAAGCCAAGATCCACTGCAGCATTCAAATCCCTTCAATTCACTTCTATCTCCCTTGATAAGTTCACTGTGTGTAATGGAAAAAACAAAAATATAATAGTTCAGTTCACTTCAACAAGTTGATATTGGATTATATTGGTTGCTTGCAAAATACTTTGTTGTTTGCCCATCGCTGTGGCCCTGCTCCCTAACCAACACCGCCGGCCAACAACATGGCCCTACGCCCTGACCATCGCCATGGCCCCTCCTTCTCGCGCTGCCGCATCATGCACTCACCATGCCGTGTGTGGCATCCTCCCGGCGAAGCTCCCGCGCTATGTCGCAGGCCAATTTTCTGGCGTCACCCTCCACCGCTCAGCGCACAGGACATTCACCTACGCCACCCCAAGCCGTACACCACTGCGAAGAGAGCCCGTTCAACTACGTGATAGAGAATTTTTATATTCATGTTCTCTGCAGCACAGGTAGCAGTGGGACTGACTGGGAGTGATCTCTGAACCATTTGATTAAGCGCCATGGTTTCCAACAATGGTAATGCTACTAGAAAGTGTTAGAGGCCATGAAGCCTCTTGGCTTCTCCAATAAGCAGGTTTGGCTAGTCCTGAAGCGCCTCCTCAAGTTGCTGAGTACGCGGTTCGTCGATGGACGCATCCTAGGAAGCCAAGCACGGTGTGTTTTGGCCTGCACCCAAAAGCTTTGGAGGCGATGTGTTGCCCTTAGTACTTTCTTAACAAATCCAGCAGTGTTGGTTCATATAGAACTTAAAATTACCTATCTGCCACGGGGATGTACTGCCGTCAGTCCTCTCTCAACAAATCTAGAAGTGCAGGTTCTTTGGTGCACCAAGTATTTTCGGCGCCGATGCTTGCTTATATATTTCTGCTTTCATGTATTAAACCTTACAGTCTGGTACTATTTCATGATAATATGTGAACTGAAAGAAAGGTTCAACTATTTGTTATTTTAGGAGTTTAATTTCTTATTCTAGTTTGTATTCTACTTCAGTTCAATTTTTAGTGTTATACATGCCCAAGACTAGAACTCTTGGATGATTACATTAGATGAGTTAATTAATTAACTATGTTTTCCAACCTCAGGTGCAACCTTGCCAGCAGCATGTTGACGGTTCCTCTGTTTCTCTTGTTGCTGCTCCAAGCCGCAACACCTCATGTCGTCATCATCTCTGCAGGGACACCGCTCCAACCTGTCCCCTATCGCAGCCCCACCACTCGTTGCCGATGCACTCCAACCCGAGGACCTCCATGATGGAGGTCGCCTCGCAGCCTATCGACGAGGTAACTCATCTTCCTTGTGCGTCCTTCGCCCACTGTGCACCCTGTTGCCCTCAACCTCCTTCCTCACAGGCATGCTACCCCAACTTTTATTTTGATTTTCAGTTTAACTTGTGTGTTCTTTTCAGTGTATTATGCTTTAAATGTGCAGAGTCCTGAGGCAAAATGATACATTTTATTTTGCTTTGCCGCAAGGGCATTGCTGAAACTTAACTTCTGTCTAAACCTATAACCATCCATTTCGAAATCAGATGCTACTTTACTTTGCCTGGATCCTGAATAAACACCACATGGATGGCTAAACTTATTTGCTCTAGTCATCCCTGGTGCCCTTGCTGAACTTATTTGCTCTAGTCATCCCTGGTGCCCTTGCTGAATAAACACCACTAGGAATAGAAAGCAAATAACTTCTGTCTAACTTATTTGCTCTAGTCGCCATTCCCTCCAGCGACGCGGCTCCTCCACCCCCATCTCACTGCTCTGGACGTCATCCCGGAACAACAAGGATGACTTGGTAGTCACTGGGATTCCCTGCAGTGGCCAAATCGCGCCGCTCATGATCTCCGCCCCCATCAGCTCCACTTCGTTAGAGCAATCAGTCCAGAGGAGGAGGTGTAGCTGGTCCACCCGATCTCCAACATCTTATTCCCCCTCCAAAAAATTTCTTTTTGATTTCTATTCTTTGTCATAGGTTCACTGCTATTACCTCGGTGCAAAAAGTGCCAAAAAGATCAGTTCGGACTTACTACATGCCCATATTGTACATAATATTTGCATTGTCTTAAATTTCTGGAAAACAAGCTTCCGTACAAAGATGGTTCAGTACAAGAAAAATGGGCCAGTCAGTTCATCCATATGCAAACCCTCGTAACGAAAACGTACCCATGGAGTTCCTGCCATGACGCCTTGACCTCCTGTTCAGCCATGGATTCTTGCCATCCACCACGCCATCAGGAACACGATTGGTGAGAAACACCTTTGTGCTCCTCCTCTCCTACTCTTCAGTTCACATACTGCCATCCATGAAGGCCATTTTTCTTGTAATCTAGATTTTGATCCAACTGAAAGTTCAGGAGTTCTTCGGGGGACTGCTCATAGATGCAAAAAAGAGACAGAGAGAGAGACAGACAGAGAGAGAGAGAGAGAGAGAGAGAGAGATATGCAGAAAAGAGACACACACACACAAAGAGAGGCTACTATAATTCACTTGGGGGATGCTTTGTTGTGCAGGATTTGGGGGGTGCCTAGTCTGGCAAGAGTTTTCAATTATAACATGTGTGATAGTGGCAATTTTCAAAAACTTTAATAGTTCATGTACATAAGAAAACATAAGTCCACTTTGTAAAAACAACAGTAGACGCAGAAAGTTCATTTTTGCTATATACGATTGGTAATGCCGATGTGTTCCTTTGTGGTTTAGATTTTTGGCAGTAAACTATGCAAACAATTTAAAAGTACTCAAGTCCAACTTGCAAACCAGTAGCAGTCCTATAGTGCAACATGCATCAAATTCAAAAAAAATAGCAAACCTGACTTGAAGCAAATTCGCATCTGGTTGTTTATTTCGTAGCTCATTGTTTCTAATATAAGCCAATGCTTCTATTCTAATCTAGTTGTTTATTTTGTAGCTCACTTTTTCTAATATAATGTTAAAAGTCCACTAGCTGAAAAATTCTCTGTGTTAGTGATCAGTACTAGTGCTCATCAGTACGACAAGCAGTAAAAGATGAGCAGTACAACAAGCAGTAAAAGATGACTTACACAAATACTAGTACTGATTAGTACTTTCTTAATGTTAAAGATGAGCAGTAAAAGATACAAGTTGCAGTTCCAGGGCAACCTGTCTCAGATCCTTTTCAGGTTCAGGTAATAAATGTTTGGTATTCTTATATACTTGCATTAGTTCAGACCCGCGGATACAATAAGTTGAGGGAAAACCCATACAAAAGTTCAAAGTTGAGAAACAGGGGTTCTTTCTTTCAATGTTCTCTAGTGTAAGCAGATTGGGTTTGCATGCATTTCATAGTTGGATGGCTACTGATCTCTATAAAACCTTGGAAGCAGTGCTTGCATTACTAGTCCAACCATACTAGGTAAAACTGAATGTACCTAGCCAGTTCAATAACATCATCTCCTTGTGCAAAAAGGTTGTTTAAAAGGTCGAACTGCCATCTGCTTCAGAATGTCGCACAAAAAATATTTATTTGTATTTGTCTTTTTCATGTTGAATTATTTGAAGTAAAACAAAAACAGCTCACTTTTGTGACTTTCATCATTTGAATATCTACATGTCTCATGTTCGAACTTTAAATTTGTTTAAAACTAAATTGATGGTGCTCTTGTTTCAGGGCCGAGGGAGAAGGCAGAACCTCTGGGTGCATGATGGAAAAAATTGCAAGTACTTTTTCTACTAGTGAGTTCTTGTTTAGATGTTCAGGATAGCAGGTGCATGATGGAAAATTGTGTATCATGTAGTTCTTGTTTAGATGCCGTGCAAGTTCAAAAATTGTCGATTTTGCCACTGGAGAGAACACGTTGGTTGCATTGTTTTTTCAGTGTGACGTCCCTTTGTATGTTAGGAGTATTGTTATTGTTGCTCTGCATGCAAATGAATTAGCTTGTCCTGCTAATATGAGGATGTTTGTGCCTGAGTCTTGAACTTTAAGAGGTCAAGGGAGATGAATAATTTCTGTCATATGAAAGTACAATAAGGTTGAATTAAAAATATTGATCAGTACGAGTGAAAAACAGTGATAAGTTTGGAATAAAAAGAAATTGCTAAGATGAGAATGTTTGTGCCTGAGTCTTGAACTTTAAGAGGTCAGGGGAGATGAATAATTTCTGTCATATGAAAGTACAAAAAGGTTTGAATTAAAAATATTGATCAGTACCAGTTAAAAACGGCAATCAGTTCGGAATAAAAAAGAAATTGCTAAGATGAGGATGTTTGTGCCCGAGTCTTGAACTTTAAGAGGTCAGGGGAGATGAATAATTTCTCTCATATGAAAGTACAAAAGGGTTTGAATTAAAAATATTGATCAGTACGAGTTAAAAACGGCGATCAGTTCGGAATAAAAAGAAATTGCTAAGATGAGGATGTTTGTGCCTGAGTCTTGAACTTTAAGAGGTCAGGGGAGATGAATAATTTCTGTCATATGAAAGTACAAAAATGTTTGAATTAAAATTATTGATCAGTACGAGTTAAAAACGGCGATCAGTTCGGAATAAAAAGAAATGGTCAGTTTGAATTAAAAAAAACACATAGAAATTCAAATTGTACAAGTTCAAAAAAAAGAAACCCCACGAAAATTTAAATGGTAAATGTACAAGTCGTAAAATAAGAGAAGTCCAGAACATCATTGCAAAAAAATGTCGAGTTAAAAGAAAACATGCAAAACATTTTCTTTTTGAAAAGAATAGTATTCAGTTCACGATATAAACCATGCAAGGTCATTGGATATGATACTGTAAACCGTTGAAAAGTAACGAGGAAAACCTTACCGGAAAAACAAAGTAAAAAACGAGTGTGAAAACGCGCTCAGCACAAAACCATAGGGAGACCAGTTCGAGTACTTTTTTTGCCGAACGGGAAAAGCAACCGTATTCAAAATTACTCCGTGAAAACTACCTCAATACAAACACACACATATATTAGTACGAGTACACTGTTTTTTAGAAGGAAAACAATACGATGGGTCTTTCGTATTTGTATTCTTTTTGAAGTAGAGAAGACGATCAGTTCGACGAGATGAAAATCGTCAGTACAACTTTGAAGACGATGGAAACTCCTGTATGATCCTGCTTTTTTCCTTTTATGAAGATGATGGCGGCACGGTTGGCGTCTGGAGTTTATCTTCAGACCGTTCATGATACGCAGCTTTGACCTTGTGGAAACGAGCCGGGTTATATGGAAAACAAGATCGAAAACCATGATCCAGTTTATTCCGACTCAATGTCACCAATACATGCGCGTTTCAGATGTCTGTACATTTCTATTCATTTCCACCAACACACACGCCTTTCAAATCTCTTAATTTAACAAGAGATTCTCTACCTAATAAGGACAATAAAAGGTTCAGTGTAAATCATTGCAACACGACATTATTTATTCATCAATTATCAACTTCAATGGTAAAAAGCCCAATGCCGCCATCGATCGCCCAGTCATTTTCCCCAAGCGTGGATGCACATACGCGCTTGATCGATCAGAGCTCAGATCCCGTCGAGTTCCAGAACTCATCCGGCTCAAGTAACGTCACCGCCTCTCCCTGCCTCTGCCCATGCGCGACGGGAACGCGGTGGCCGTCGTCCGGGCCGGTCAAGCAACGGCACCGCCTTTCCCTGCCCTTGGCCTTGCATCTGCGCGACGGGGACGCGGTGGCCGTCGTCTCACTGCGGCTGCGGCGGCGGAAGAGCAGCCGTGGAACCCTGCAGCTGTGCACCGTGCACGGGGACGATGGCGAGCTGCGCCCGCGTCCTGGTGAGCTCGCACTGCGTTGGCTGAATCTCCTCCTGCAGCTGGCTGATGATCCCGTCGCATCCATACACCGGGTCCTCCACCAGCCACTGCACCTCCATTGCCATCGTCTACGCCGCCTGAGCTCTCTCATCCACCGGCAAGCTCTACAAGTGGCAACCAAGTTTAAATGTCGAACCATGCAAGCACGAACTAGCTGATGGTTTGTCAATGGCGGCCAGAACGATTGATTACCAGAGGTCACGTACCTCGATCCTCGAGCAGCCTCGCGACTTTGCTGGCGCCAAAGGCCAGGTGGACGGCGGCGTAGCGGTGAGGGTTGCGACGCCGGGAAGTAGGGGGTGAGCACGCAGTTGGGGGTGCACCGCCGGCGCAGGTACTTGCACGCCACGCACCTCCCCGGGTTACTGTCGCTCCCTGGTCTTCCTCGTGCATTTCCACGTCGCCGGTGGTTGACGTGATGATCTAGTGCTAGATCCTGGTGTCGTGCATGCTTTGTGCTGGAGCCCGTCATCAATCAAACCCAAAAATCAAAGCATCGTGGCGGTCCATGGCGCTATCCGCGTTGAATTAGGCTGCCCTGCTCCTCCGCAGAACACACAGAAAAGATCAGTTCACCTCGGAAATTCATATCAGTCCAACGTCTCCCAGCTGTCAGTTCAAAAAGGGTAACAGAATAATATTCTGTTACGCGTAACAGAATAGCCCAGATGTATATATATATATACACACACACGAAGCCTCGGCGAGCACGCCAAAGACAGAGGACGGGCTCCTATGAATAGGTACAGAAGTAGGGGCGGGAGCAGGTGCGGTTGCGTGAGCAGGTGCTAGTGCAACTTTCACGGAGTTGCTCCCGACAAAGCTGGGAAGGGGAAAGTCCGCTGCCTCTTTATCTGGATGTTCCTTCGTCCAATTGATGACAACCGGAGTCAAGGCAGCAGACGAAGATGCCACTTCCTCTCTGCACGCAGCTACTGCTACTTTGACTGCCTCGTTCACCAACTCGGGTCGTATCGCTTCTTTGGTCTCAGCTGATTTCTTATCGACCGCAGTCTCAACCTTCTTGTCGATGTTCATTTTGTTTAACTTTCATCTCTGCTTTCTCTCCTCGGCATCCTCATGGTAGTACTTCCACGTGACGCTGTCTCCAACGGCGTGCACACATCCATACGACGGTCGGTTGTCCAGCGGGAGTCCTTTCATTACGCTCAAGGCCCGGTTGAAAGGAGTGTCTGTCGGTGTTCTGTGATCAGGGGTACCCAGACTTGCTTGCCTATGGCCCAACGCGTGGCCCCGTCGACGGCCCAATACGGCCCAGCTACAAGGCCCCACGAGCAAGGCCCTCGCGAGGGCCCCCCGGCCTCGTGAGGCGAACGACACCAAGACCTTCCAAGGGGCAACTCCTCGAGCCTGCCTCCTGAGGAGCGGAGATTTCTATGCAGGTATCCCGTCTCATGAGGCTCACGGTGACGTGAGCCATGACGACCAAGGCCAGGCGGGTGTCAGCGGGCGCAAATGACAGTTTCCTCTTTGGTGCTAAGGAGGCAAGGACCAGCGCGGGTTCCCGAGGGTTCCCCCAAAGGTTTCCATTCCGGTGAAATAAGACCAAGACCATGAGCTCAGCGGGATGAATTCATCACTGAGCCCACCACCGTGTCGTGGCCAGAAGCTTTGCAGGCGAAGACCACGTTTCGCCGGGATAAGATGTACCTCTTGTGCCCTTTCAAGTTGGTCGTTGTGGAATCCGTTTTCGCCTAAGCTATGAGGGAAGAGGACCAAGGCCACTATAAATATAGGCTAGTCTCCACCGTATAAAGGGATCGATCCAATTCTGGTCTTCTCTAGGCAGAACCGTTCTTACCCACTGAGCCCTCGCGAGGTCGCTCACCCATTGTACTAGTTCGTCCTCAACCTCCTCGTGAGGCCAATCCACCGCGAAGCAGGAGTAAGGTCTTACATCGCAAGGTGGCCCGAACCTGGGTAAACTGTCGTGTCCTTCCTTTCCCCGCTCGCACGAACTCGATGAGGCCAAGCCATGGAGTGATGAGCTTGAGGCTGCGGCTAGGCTAGATCTTCGTACATGCCCTAGAGTTCGAACCTTGTTGGGTCTGCGGAGCCCTGATTTCGACATTTGACGCGCCCATGGTAAATAGCGGATAGCGGGCTGGTAGTGGACTAGGGTCCGCGTAGCGGAATACGGATAGTGGGCGATATTGCGGATGCTATGTCCACGTAGCGGATTTGTAATAACACTTGATTATTGTGTATATTTCTAGATCATTAACAAAAACTAATGACATTTAATTTGAGCAATAGCGGACGCTACTGCGCTAGCGCTATTGCGGACGGAATAGCGGATGCTATCTTCGCCATTTGAAACTATGGCGCGCACCAGGTAGGGGCATGTCGAAACTCCTTTCCGCTTCGCTTCGTCTCTACTTCATCGCTTTCATGGCCGACGCCCGCCGAGTTCGCGCCGAGCGCCGGGCTGCTCGCGACGCCCAGACGGCGCTCGTGGGTCGCGGTGTTCCGCGCCGCTCCGCTTCTCCTGCAGCTAATGCTAATAATACAGGTACACAACGTCTAATAATACCATCTACTCCTTCTTTATAAAGATGTGGATCATTCCAAAAGTAATGTCTTAAATTACAGAAGAATTTTTTCTTTTGTTGGTATGTGAAGCTAGGTGGTATATATTTAGCAACAATGTAATTTGCATAGTCATCAAACCAAGGAGTATTATGAGAAACATTTATTGCAGCTAATTATTCATCAGGAAAACTATCATTAATAGGTTGTGGGTCATCAAGAATATTCTCTAACCTAGACAAGTTATCAGCTACGAGGTTCTCACCTCCTTTTCTATCGGTGATATGTAAGTCAAAATTCTTGTAGCAAAAGAACCCACCCAATAAGTCTAGGTTTAGCATCTTTCTTTTCCATAAGATATTTTATAGCAGCATGATCGGTGTGAACAATCACTTTAGAATCAACAATGTAAGATCTAAATTTATCACAAGCAAACATCACTGCTAAGAATTCTTTTTTAGTAGTAGCATAATTTCATTGAGCACTGTCTAGAGTTTTATTAGCATAATGAATAACATTTAATTTCTTATCAACTCTTTGTCATAAAACAGCACCAACAGCATAGCCACTAGCATCACACATAATTTCAAAAGGCAAGTTCCAATCAGGTGGTTGAACAACAGGTGCAGAAATTAGGTTTTTTTAAGTGTTTCAACGGCTTTTACACAATCATCATCAAAGACAAATGAAACATCCTTTTGTAAAAGATTTGAAAGAGGCCTAGAAATTTTAGAGAAGTCTTTAATAAACTTCCTATAGAAACCAGCATGACCGAGGAAACTACGAATACCTTTCACATCTTTAGGACATGGCATTTTCTCAATTGCATCAACTCTAGCTTTATCCACCTCAATACCTCGTTCAGGAATTTTATGTCCTAAGACAATATCTTCATTAACCATAAAGTGACACTTCTCCCAATTAAAGACGAGATTAGTTTGCTCACATCTCTGCAAAACTTGATCAAGTTTGCTCAAGCAATCAACAAAAGAAGTTCCGTAAACGAAAAAATCATCCATGAGAACCTCAATAGTCTTTTCACAAAAGTCAGAGAATACAATAGTCATGCATCTTTGAAAGTTAGCAGGTGCATTGCATAAACCAAAAGACATACGTCTATAAGCATAAGTTTCAAAAGGACAAGTAAAGGTGGTTTTCTCTTGATCAGGTTGTGAGACGGGTATTTGAGAAAAACCGGAATATCCATCAAGGAAACAAAAATGTGTGTCCTTTGAAAACCTTTCTAGCATTTGATCAATAAAAGGTAGAGGGTAATGATCCTTTCTAGTAGCTTTATTTAATTTTCTAAAATCAATTACCATTCTTTAGCCAGTGACAATTCTTTGTGGAATACATTCATTTTTATCATTAGGAATAACAGTAATACCTCCTTTTTTAGGGACACAATGAACGGGACTTACCCATCTACTATTAGCTATAGGATAGATTATACCTGCTTCCAGAAGCTTCAATATTTCAATTCTTACCACTTCTTTTATTTTAGAATTTAAACATCGTTGGTGATCAACAACGGGTTTAGCATCAGGCTCCATATTAATTTTGTGCTAACAGAGAGTGGGACTAATGCCCTTTAAATCATCAAGAGTATATCCAATAGCAGCTCGGTGCATCTTCAGAACCTTCAATCATCTTTCTTCTTCATGTTCTGAAAGGTTAGCACTAATAATAACAGGATATATTTTTTTCTCATCAAGATAAGCATATTTCAAAGTGTATAGTAATTGTTTTAATTCAAACACAGGATCACCTTTAGGTGGAGGAGGACCTACTAGAGTATCAATAGGCAAATTGTGTTTAAGCAGAGGACGTTGTTCAAGAAAATTTTATCTATTTCATTTCTTTCATGCAAATGCATATCATTTTCATGGTCTACCAAATATTGTTCCAGAGGATCAGTAGGAGGCACAGCAATAGAAGCAAGGCCGATTATTTCATCCTTACTAGACAATTCTTTCTTATGATGTTTTCTACTAAACTTGGAAAAATTAAACTCATGAGACTCATCACCAAAACTAACACCGGCAGTTTGTTTCTCATAATCTATTTTAGCATTAATGGTGTTCAAGAAATGTCTACCAAAGATAATGGGTCAAAAGTCATATTGTGGGGAACCAAAAACAAGAAAATCAATAGGGTATTTTATCTTCCTACACAAGACTTCAACATCTCTAACAATCCCAAGTGGCGTGATGGTGCCTCTATTAGCAAGTTTAATAATAACATCTTTGTCTTCTATTTCAGCGGGTGCTATATCATTCATAATTTCTTGATATAAGGTAAAAGGAATAACACTCACGCTAGCACCTATGTTGCATAAACCATGATAACATTAATCCCCTAGTTTAACTGAGACAACAAGCATGCCAACAACGGGTCTATGTTTATCTTTTTCATCGGGTTTGGCAATTCTAGCAGCTTCATCACAGAAGTGAATAACATTCCCATCTATATTTTCCACCAAGATATCTTTAACCATAGCAACAGTAGGTTCTACTTTGATTTGTTCAGCGGGTTTGGAAGTTCTAATATAACTTTTTTTTGAGGGAAAAGTTCTAATATAACTTTTGTTGACCATAGTTGAAACTTTAGCATGTTCCTTAATCCTAACCGGGAAAGGTGGTTTTTCAATATAAGCAGTAGGAACAACTGGATCAATATTATAAATAATAGTTTCATCTTTAGCTATTATCGGTTCTTTAATTTCTTATTTGATAGGTGGGTGATATTTAAACCACTTCTCCTTAGGGAGATCAAGATGAGTAGCAAATGATTCACAAAAGGAGGCTACTATCTCAGAGTCAAGTCCATATTTAGTGCTAAACTTTTGAAAAGCATCGGTATTCATAAAAGATTTAACACAATCATACTTAAGCTAATACCTGACTCTTACCTTCGTCGAGTTCCCAATCTTTAGAGTTGCGTTTAATTCTTTCTAAAAGATCTCACCAGAAGTCAACAATCTTATTCATAAAGGAACCAGTGCAAGAAGTATCGATCATGGATCGACCATCATGAGAAAGCCGAGCATAAAAATTCCGAATAATAATTTCTCTTGAGAGCTCATGATTGGGGCATAAATATAACATTGACTTAAGCCTCCCCCAAGCTAGAGCGATATTTTCTCCTTCACGAGGCCAAAAATTATATATATAATTCCGATCACAATGAACTAGATGCATAGGATAATTTTTTTGGTGAAATTCCAATTTCAATCGATTCCAATTCCAAAATCCAATATCATCGCATAGCCTATACCATGTCAATGATTTTCCCTTAAAAGATAAAGGGAAAACCTTCTTCTTAGCTGCATCTCCGGGTAAACCTGCAAGCTTAAATAATTCACAAATTTCATCCATATATATCAAGTGCATATCAGGATGTTCGGTTCCATCTCCTGCATAAGGATTAGCTAGCAGTTGTTCTATCATACCCGAAGGAATTTCATAATCAATATTTTCAGTAGGTGCAATAGGTTGAGGGGTAACTAATTGTGGTTCCGGTCGAGGTGAAGATACCCCGAACAAACCCCTCAAAGGATTGTTCTCCATAGTAACAAGTGACAATAAATTTCAGCACGTAGTAATAATTTTTCCTTACCGATTTCCACCTGCTGGCACCGTGCAGACATAGCGGTAGCGGTGGGCCACCGACGCACGCTACTGGCACGGCAATAGTATTAGCGCTTGTTTTTGAAAGATGCTACTACTATGGGCAGCCCCGGTTGGTGGCGATGTGACCACTTAGCAGTAGCGCTGCTCGTCAAGCCAGTGCTACTGCTACTTCACTACATGTAGCGCTGAGTAGTAGCACGCGCTACCACTAAGTAGCAGTAGCACGTCTCCTCTTGCCACCGCTAATGGTAAGATTCTATCTATAAGCTTTCTCCTAGTAGTGTTTTTGTATTGAGCTTTCTTTCTATAAATCTAGTTTGTGAGGACTCGATCTACGTTGCTATAATCTCAGTCAAGTTCATCCAAATCTCAACTCAGTTAGGGCATGTACAATGGTTGATAAGAGAGTCTTGTTTGAGGCTTGCATGTAATTTAGAGATGGCAAAAAGGTATGTCTACAGGTTATCGCTTAGCCTTATCTTCAATAACTAGCTATTCCTAAAAACACGATGAGACATATTGTGCTAAGAGATCATCTCTTAAATATGTACCTTTTTATGATTTCTCTCTCCTCCACCTTTGCATTTATCCTACGTGGCACTCCTAAGATAACACCATTATACATGCCCTTACTAAGGAATCTCGGAGGGGGAGGAGAACACACGGCACACCTATCCTATTCTCAGTCTCGGCCGAAGCCGCCTCCCCCCCTCGGCCCAGAAGTAGGGGCCAGGGTATTTAACCCTCCTTGTTTAGCGGGCCCATTCTAGCCCAGCAACGCGTGCAGGACTCTTCTCTCTCTTGGGCATGGGCACAGAAACTTCTGAAGGATCGACAATGGAGAGATCCCAAAATAGCAAGGAGAGTACCCATAGACAATTTCAAATGGAGAACTCCTCATAGAGGAATGTCAATTGGTATTGTACCATAGTTCACATAGAGGAAACCACTGAGACCATCGGTGGGGATGTGCACTAATGAAATAGCATCAGTACCTTCCACTTGCTGATTAACTTGCTTTGTTTGCCCGTCAATCCGAGGATGTTGATTCGAGCCCCTGTAAAATTGACCCGCCCCTGCATCGCCCTCTGTCGGTGTCAAAACCGGCGGATCTCGGGTAGGGGGTCCCGAACTGTGCGTCTAGGCGGATGGTAACAGGAGACAAGGGACACGATGTTTTACCCAGGTTTGGGCCCTCTTGATGGAGGTAAAACCCTACGTCCTGCTTGATTGATATTGATGATGTGGGTATTACAAGAGTAGATCTACCACGAGATCAAGGAGGCTAAACCCTAGAAGCTATCCTATGGTATGATTGTTGTTCGTCCTATGGACTAAAGCCATCCGGTTTATATAGACACCGGAGAGGGCTAGGGTTACACAGAGTCGGTTACAATGGTAGGAGATCTACATATCCGTATTGCCAAGCTTGCCTTCCACGCCAAGGAAAGTCCCATCCGGACACGGGACGAAGTCTTCAATCTTGTATCTTCATAGTCTTGGAGTCCGGCCGATGATGATAGTTCGGCTATCCGGACACCCCCTAGTCCAGGATTCCCTCAGTAGCCCCTGAACCAAGCTTCAATGACGATGAGTCCGGCACGCATATTGTCTTCGGTGTTGCAAGGCGGGTTCCTTCTCCAAATAATTTATAGAAGATTGTGAACATCAGGATAGTGTCCAGCTCTACAAAATAAATTCCACATACCACCTTAGAGAGAATAATATTTACACAAGTTCAATCTGCTGACGTATTTGGTGGCGTGACGTCACACCACTACCAAGCCTTTACTCGAATCGTTTTCATTGTACCACCTCAGCGTGTTTAGCGAAGCGGTTTCCTTGGCACGTCTTGTCGAAGCAGAGATCGTGTTCCCCTTATTCCGGGATTCCCATCAATACGGACGTGGGTAACCCAACCGCGCCATTGATTGCGGCGCTTGGGAGATAAGCGAGTTTTATCAGGCCGGTGGGGACGCATGTTTTCGTCCGCCCATATAAGGGGATAAAGATCCAACCCTTTTACCTGCGCCTTCTTCCTCCTTGGCTTATCCATCTCCGCGAACTCGAGCTCCAGCGCCCAAGTCCGCACATCTCACCTCAACCTTTCTCCAACTATGTCCGGAGCGGGAGGCAAGTGAATGGCCTCCTCCATTACGAAGGGGCACATCCAGAAGCTGCGCAGCGCCGGATATCTGTCCAGCAACATCGCGCACCGGCTCCCCGACGAGGGAGAGCTCATCCCCACCCCTAGGCCCCATTAGAGGGTAGTATTTCTTTCCCATTTCCTCCGCGGACTGGGCTTCCCACTCCATCCCTTTGTCCGGGGGCTCATGTTCTACTACAGCCTGGATTTCCATGATCTGGCCCCGAATTTCATCCTCAACATCTCGGCGTTTATCGTCGTGTGTGAGGCCTTCCTCTGCATCCAGCCCCACTTCGGCTTGTGGCTCAAGACCTTCAGTATCAAGCCGAAGGTTGTGAAGGGTAGCCAAGCGGAGTGCGGAGGCGCCATGGTGGGCAAGATGCCCAATGTTACTTGGCTTGAGGGCACTTTCGTGGAAACCATTAAGGGGTGACAATCAGGGTGGTTCTATATCACCGAGCCGCGTGACCCTGAATGGGCAGCGGCCCCCGAATTCAGATCTGGCATCCCCATATGGCTTACCTCCTGGAAAGAGAGCGGCCGGACATGGGGTGATTCGGAGGAGCTGACCGGACTCCAAGCCTGCATCCAAAAGCTGGTGAACAAGAAGGTCAAGCTTGTCAACGTAGTCCAGGTCATGCTCATCTGCCGGATCCTCCCGTGCCAACGACGGGGCTTCAATATGTGGGAGTTCGATTCGGCGCAGCACCAGACTTTGAGCGGGCTCTTCGATACTACGTACGAAGATGCCTGAAGGGTGCTTTTTAAGGGCACCAAGGCCCCCGCATCCGCTACCGAAGATCTCGGATTCAGCTCGCAGCGTCCGGCTAGCGAGGTAAGCGATTTTGCCCTTTACGGGACACTTGTTTTCCATAGTTTGACTCTATGCGGGATCTAAACTCCCCCTCCTTTGACAGGACTGGCTGAAGAAGGCTGAACTGACTATATGTCCGGCCCCATTGCCAGAGGACCCAGCGGACGCCCGCTTAACAGGGCTGCTGGCTCTGGCACCCCATGTGGTGCCGGAGAATAAGGCCAAGAAGAAGGCCACGGGCACTCGGAAGAGTTCCTGTTTTCAGGTGTCATCGGATGATGACTCCGAGGCAGACTCCTCCCACAAAGGCGAGGAGGAGAAGAAGAAGGCCTCTCCCCCAGCAGGGGGAGGGAAGAAAAGGAAGGCTTCCCCAACGAGGGAGGCCGAAGGGTCCAAGAAGGGAAGGACTCTTCCCCCGGACTGCTCTGCCAACGCCGGAGATGACGACGAGGATTGGCCTCCAAGGGCCAAGCCCCTGGCGATATCGTAAGTATCCGGACTCCCGAATAACTTCATGGTTTTTTCTTTTCGCCACATAGTGTCTTTCTAATGCCGCATACAACCCTGCAGTCTGCCTAAGGATGATCTTCCCACTTCGTCAAGCGGGTCCTTGGTTGCGTCAGATATGGATTCTCTTCCGACCGCCTCCACCCCCCGTGATGCAAACGATGCCGAGGTGGGATCCCGGGAAGGGACCCGCCAGGAGGAGGAGGCCCCGGAGGTGCCGCAGGGCAACCTCCCGGACTTTGCGCCGGACTCCGTACCGGAACCTGTAGTGGCTTCGGAGTCCGGCGGGCGACCCCTTCGTAAGAAGGGCAAGACCATGACGCCAGTGGCCTCCGTCCAACCGGAGGCGCCAGATAGCTTGATGGAGGCGCTCAACGGCGCTTCCATCGAAGAGGAACACCGCACCATTATGAGTGCGGTGATTCAGAAGGTTCAGCTCGCCAAGAGCGGGCTGACCGAAGCCTGCAGCAGCCTTCTAACAGGCTTTGAGGTAAGAATTTTGATATATGTAAAATAGTACCGCATAGACAGTAGCCCCTGATGCTCGGTTCGGTGTTCGGAAAGAAAAGCCGGACTGAGGATCTAAAAAGATATACGCAGGAGTCATATAAAAAATATGTCAATATGGGATTGCAGGCTGTGCTGCTGACCTCTGCCGCGCTAACTGCGGAGGTCAATACTTTGAAGCAAAGCCTCGATCGGTCCGAGAACGAGCTCGGCCGTGCCAAGAAGCAGCTCGAGGACAAGGAAGGTGAGTAACACCTTATTAAAATTGTACCTTACAGAAAAGGATTTGGTTGCAAGAAGAATGACAAGGATAACGTGGGTATTGCAGGGGCCACAAACGAGGTGGCGACCCTGAAGGAGGCGGTGTTCGGGGCTGAACGTAATGCGGCTGCGGAGCGCACCGAGCGAGAGAGGCAGGAGGCGCGGGTGGCGGAGGTACAGCAAGAGCTCCAGGCTCTCATGAAAAAACATGAGAGTTTGGAGCGTGACTTGAAGACTCGAGAGTCCGAGCTTGCAACGGCTCTTGAGAGTGCCAAAGCCGCTAAGGCTGAAGCCTACAAGGCCCTCCAGGAAGTCGAGGCGTTGAAGAAAATAGCGGCGGGTAAGGCATTTTTCATGCAAAGTAAGCATGTGAGTGTGAATTACCTATCACTTACCCGAATTCGGAGCTCTCCAGGAGCGTTCGCAGATCTGCCCTGCAGCGTATCCGATGCTGTCGCTTTCTATAGGGCCGAGGAGGGGAGCTCGATGGAGAAAGTCTTCTGGTCTCAGTATGCTGAGGCCGGACATCCGGTGCCCCTTAGCGACCAGCTGAAGCAGCTGGTCGAGCTCCACAAGGTGGCCGAACGGGCCATGAAGGGCCTCATAGTTCGGCTGTGGCCTAAGGAGGCCATGCCTGGGAGCTACTTTGGCCTGGTGCGGCGGCTGGTGGATGCGTGTCCATGGGTTGAAGTCATCAAGCACTCCGCTTGTATTGAAGGTGCCCGTCGGGCCCTTGCCCGCGCAAAGGTGCACTGGGGCAAGATGGATGCTCAGAAGCTTGTGACGGACGCGCCACCGCTGGGCAAGGAGCATCGCACGCCCGAGATGTATTATAAGAGTGTCCTAAAGGGTGCCCGCATTATTGCGGGTGAGTGCTCCAAAGATGTAATATTTGAGTAGACTCGCATTTTGTTATCCTGTGCGCTGAAAACTTTGTTCATATGCGCTAAGCAACGCTTGTTGATTTAAAATATTACCTTCTGTGCGGCTGTTTATCAAATCTGAGAGATGGCAAGTCGTCAGCTTCAGCCCCCATGCCACGAGTGCTGGGGTGTTCGGGATAAATTTGAGCACTCTTGTTCCCATTTTTGGGTCCATCTAGGGAGGCGCTCAACACAACGAACAAGGCAACCGGACTTATAATGCTTGAACACTTCTATAATTTTAAATTTCGGCGAAGCCCCTAGTGTTCGGAAGGCCGAATTTGGGGCGCTATCCATGCCTGGGCCGGACAAAGCCGGCTCCTCACTCTAAGCGGCATAAGTCTTTAGGGACTCGCAAAAAACCTCTCGAACAGCGACCGGCTCTCGCCTCATCATGACGGTCAGTTTTAGCTTTCTCCACTGAGGCGCTCGCCCAGCTCAACTGGGGCGCAATCGCAATGGTTCTCCCAGTGCTACCTTAGCCGATACAACGGAACGTAAGGTACCAAAACATGGGAGCCGCTCAAACCCAACTATTGACCCAAGACATGATTCGGAGCCGATGCATATAATGCTATAAGTTCGGGGTGCTGCACTTGTGAAAGTGTTCGGACTTATCACACCATGATGCGGGAAACATAAGCCCCTGGTGTATTTAGCTATAGCAAAGTGTATGGATGCAACATGTCGTAAATGAACATATGTATAAGAAAGAAATGCAGTTGTAAGCAAAAAGGTGCTGCATTGCTTATTCAAGAAAAAACTGTTGTGAATGCAGAATGATACAAATGGTGCGATAAGCAAGGGATGGGACTATTAAACATGTCCCCCTCCAGGGGTAGGCTGCGGAATGGTGTATAAAACAGATTTAATGCTCGTAATGGAGACCACCTGGATATTCGTTGTAGCCTTTCTCCTTCCCTGGCTGTTGCATCGTGAGTTCGGCAGGTCTGCTGCCGGACAGGGCCTCTGACGAACGGAGTCCTGTGGGTAAAAAAATAAGGAAAGAAAAAAAGAAAAAAAAGAAGGACACACTTGAGAGCCCCTGGTGCGGTTGAGCCGCATTCTGGGCCTATCGTGGTCGTGCCCCTCCCCCCATGCCCATGGTATCTCCAGAGCGTAATGGTGTACGCGAAGGACCTGTCTTGACATTTTGCAGGGGATGGGGTTGGGGCCGCACTGCTACGCGTGCTTGGAACGTGCCAGGTGGTCTTGTTGTAGGTTACTCCGGGCGCGTTTAGCCGTGTCCGGTCGCTTAACTGCCAGACTCGAGAATTTCCTTAAGAGGCTGCACTGTACTTCTGCCGCGAGAGCCGCTGTATGTTCCTCCATTCAGAGAGAGCGTTCAGTGTTTCCGTTGACCGTGATGACTCCTCGAGGGCCTGGCATCTTGAGCTTGAGGTATGCGTAGTGCGGCACCGCGTTGAACTTTGCAAACGCGGTACGTCCGAGCAGAGCATGATAGTCGTTGCGGAACGGAACTATGTCAAAGATTAACTCCTCGCTTCGGAAGTTATCCGGGGATCCGAAGACCACTCCCAGTGTAACTGAGCCTGTACAATTGGCTTCTACACCTGGTATGACGCCTTTAAAGGTCGTCTTGGTAGGTTTAATCCTTGAGGGGTCGATGCCCATTTTGCGCACTGTATCCTGATAAAGCAGGTTTAGGCTGCTGCCGCCGTCCATCAGGACTCTGGTGAGGTGAAATCCATCAACGATTGGGTCTAAAACCAATGCGGCGTATCTGCCGTGGCGGATGCTGGTGGGGTGGTCCCTTCGGTCAAAAGTGATCGGGCAGGAGGACCATGGATTGAACTTCGGGGCAACTGGCTCCATCGCGTATACATCCCTGAGTGCATGCTTCCGCTCCCTTTTGGGTATGTGTGTTGCGTATATCATGTTCACCGTCCGCACTTGTGGGGGGAAACCCTTTTATCCTCTATTGTTCGGCGGTCGGGTCTCTTCCTCGTCATCGCTATGCAGCCCCTTGTCATTGGTTTCGGCAATTAACTTGCCTGCCTGCTTGAATACCCAACAGTCCCTGTTGGTGTGGTTGGCTGGCTTTTCGGGGGTGCCCTGTATCTGGCACGAGCGGTCGAGTATTCGGTCCAAATTGGACGGACCTGGAGTAGTTCTTTTGAATGGCTTTTTCCGCTGACCGGGTTTAGAGCCTCTGAATCCGGCATTGACTGCCGTATCCTCACTATTATCGCCGTTAATGCGGCGTTTGTTTATGTTGCGACGCGACCTGCCATTGCGGTCCTTGATATCCGGACTGCCAGAATTTTTGCTGAGGTTGTTGCTGCGTGCTAGCCAGCTGTCCTCACCCGCACAGAAGCGGGTCATGAGTGATGTGAGGGCTGCCATTGATTTCGGCTTTTCCTGTCCCAGGTGCCGGGCAAGCCACTCGTCGCGGATGTTATGTTTGAAGGCCGCGAGGGCCTCCGCATCCGGACAGTCGACGATTTGGTTTTTCTTGGTTAAGAACCGTGTCCAAAATTGTCTGGCCGATTCGTCTGGTTGCTGAATTATGTGGCTTAGGTCGTCAGCGTCTGGTGGTCGCACATACGTTCCTTGGAAGTTATCAAGGAATGCGGCTTCCAGGTTTTCCCAACTCCTGATTGACTCTGCTGGCAAGCTGTTAAGCCAATGCCGGGCTGGTCCTTTAAGCTTGAGTGGGAGATATTTGATGGCGTGAAAATCATCACCGCGGGCCATGTGGATGTGAAGGAGATAGTCTTCGATCCAAACCACGGGGTCTGTTGTGCCATCGTAAGATTCAATATTCACGGGTTTAAACCCTTCGGGGATTTGATGATCCATTACTTCATCTGTGAAGCATAGTGGGTGTGCGGCGCCTCTATACTGGGCGATATCACGACGGAGTTCAAAAGAGCTTTGTCTATTTTGTTCGGCCCGACAGGACTTACTGTGTCGTCACGTGTCATGGGGCGCCCACGCGATCCATAGATCGATCTTGATTGTCTTGCCTTATCCTCCAATATATCTCGCAAGTCCAGAGTGTTCCCCTGTGGCCTTGTGCTTTTCGAGCGATGTCGGGGTACGGTTCTAGTGGAGGGCCTAGAGGCCTCTCTGTCGCGTCCACGGGGTGGTTGGTCAGCCGTATTGTCTGCTGGTGATGCAGGTTCATATGCCTCCTCCTCTAATCAGGGGAGCAGCTTGCATTTAGGGTAGCTTTTGGAGGGGCGTTCGAGCTCATGCTCTTCGGCCGCGAGGACTTCAGTCCATCTGTCGGCTAGTAGATCTTGGTCAGCTCTAAGCTGTTGCTGCTTTTTCTTGAGGCTGTTTGCCGTGGCCATAAGCCTGCGTTTAAAATGCTCTTGTTCGACGGGATCCTCAGGCACGACGAATTCGTCGTCGTCGAGGCTTGCCTCGTCTCCGGAGGGAGGCATGTAGTCCTCTACCTCTTCTTCTGCCGTTCTCTCATGAGGGCTGGCATCTCCGTCCTCCTGTGCTGAATCTTGCTGGAGGGGGTTGTCGTCGGCACTGTCTGGGGTGTTATTATCTCCGGTGCCGGAATCTCCATTCTTGCTGTGGTGGGATTTAGAGCGGCGCCGCTGACGCCGGCGCTTGGGCTGTTTCTTGGAGGGGTCATCCTCAGCTATTCCTACGCCATTCCCATCTTTTCGGATATCCACCATGTATATGTCATATGATGAGGTGGCTTTCCAGTGCCCAGTAGGCGCTGGTTCTTGGTCGTCTCCGGCATCGTCGTCCATACCGTCGATGTCTTCGGAGTCGAAGTCTAGCATGTCGGTTAGATCGTCGACAGTGGCTACTAAGTGGGTGGTGGGTGGGCTTTGAATTTCTTCGTCGTCCGCATCCCAACCGTCCTGACCGCAGTCCGGCCAGGGCTCTCCTGATAACGAGAGATACTTTAGCGAACTCAAGATGTCGCTGAAAGGTGAGTGTTGAAAGATGTCCGCAGCGGTGAACTCCATGATCGGTGCCCAATCGGATTCGATCGGAGGGGGCGCGGGAGGTTCGGAGTCCGGCGAGGAGTCCGGCACCTCGGAGTCACGAGCTTCATGAGGGACAAGGTTAGTGTTCGGCTCTATCGCCATAGAGGTTGCAGCCCCCGAGGCGGTGTCTATCCACCCGTCCTCGATCTGCGCAGCCGGCTCCTAATTGAAGATCGGAGCGGACCCGAGTGCAGCCTCCAGGGTACTGTCCAGCTGCAGAGCTAAATCCTGCCCGTCGTGACAGTGCGGCGCGCTCGACTGTGGCTCGAATCCATCGAAGATCAAGTCCCCGCGGATGTCAGCCGTGAAGTTCAAACTTCCAAATCTGACCTGACGGCCAGGGGCGTAGCTTTCGATCTGCTCCAGATGGCCAAGCGAATTGGCCCGCAGTGCAAAGCCGCCGAATACGAAGATCTGTCCAGGGAGGAAGGTCTCACCCTGGACTGTGTCGTTGTTGATGATCGAAGAAGCCATCGAGCCTATCGGTGACGACATAGAGGAACTCTCAATGAAAGCACCAATGTCGGTGTCCAAACCGGCGGATCTCGGGTAGGGGGTCCCGAACTGTGCGTCTAGGCGGATGGTAACAGGAGACAAGGGACACGATGTTTTACCCAGGTTCTGGCCCTCTTGATGGAGGTAAAACCCTACGTCCTGCTTGATTGATATTGATGATGTGGGTATTACAAGAGTAGATCTACCACGAGATCAAGGAGGCTAAACCCTAGAAGCTAGCCTATGGTATGATTGTTGTTTGTCCTATGGACTAAAGCCATCCGGTTTATATAGACACCGGAGAGGGTTAGGGTTACACAGAGTCGGTTACAATGGTAGGAGATCTACATATCTGTATTGCCAAGCTTGCCTTCCACGCCAAGGAAAGTCCCATCCGGACACGGGACGAAGTCTTCAATCTTGTATCTTCATAGTCTTGGAGTCCGGCCGATGATGATAGTTCGGCTATCCAGACACCCCCTAGTCCAGGACTCCCTCACCCTCCCTGGCTACACAGGGGAAACCGCATCCTCCGCCGCCGGGCAACCCCCTCCGCCCGCCGCCGGAGGGCCGGTCGGCGAAGCTGCGCCGCACCCCGGGATAGCGGCGGCGGGGCGATTCCATCCCCTCCCCCTGCCGCTGCCACCACGGGCTTCCCTGCCCCAGATTCGCCACCGCTATAGGACACCACCTCCTTGCCCGTTTCGGCTACGCTGCCGCCGGGGGGGAGTGGCGGCCATCTTGGTCGTTCTGTGCCTCGGGAAGACATCGACAGGATAGATCCGTCCCCTGCGCCCCCCCCCCCCCGCACCCCGCATCACGCAGCTCCTTCCCGCCCTCCCTCCAAACTGTTGCACTATGCGGATCTGGAGACGGCCGCGGTGTGCCAGCATCGGTCACCGGGCACCGTCCCCAGCAGTCCTCCCGCCCCTTCCGTGCGTGGCCTAGCCCTATTGGTGTTGTTGCCCTTGGTTTGGGCATAGGATCTGCGGCCGATCGCAAGGGTGTTCGTGGCATGCCTTCCTGCAGGCGCCCCCCCTCGCCACAGGCGGTCCGTCCTCTCCCCCGAGCCATGGCGATGGCTCTTGTGGTAGCGACAAGTATATACAGTGCTAGTGCTGCTCCAGCCCCGACGACCTTGGACCCGCGTCCCTTCTGGCGTCCATGGCTTCCGGCGTCCTCTGTCGGACGGCTCCGGCCTCGGCGACCCAGCAATTGTAATCCTTCCAGCTCGCCTGGCTCCCGGACGACTATGGCCACGGTAGCCAGGATCTGCGTCCCTCCAGTCTTTGCTTGCTGGCGTTGCCGATCGCCGTCGCCTCACCCCCTCGTGGCTTGCTTCGCGCCCACCCTACCTTGTATATCTCAAAGCCTCGCTTTTGCCAGATCAAATGCTCGTGGGTTCGAAGGCGGTGCCACCCTCCGACGGCAGTTGCAGCCCCACCAATCCCCTTCCGGCATGGTGACTCCGACCGGCGTTGGCTTCCTCATCTTCGTTTTCAGATACGGTGGCTATGGGATTGCTTAGCCTTAGGCCAGGGAGAAATCTCTGCTCGGCTAGTCGATGCTGGCAGCGGCGGCGTCTACGGATGTCGTTTCCTTCTTGGAGGCGCTATCAGGGCCCTCGGCTACGCCCCTCTTCGACCTCATGGGAAACCCTAGGTACGGTTCCTCCGGATCAGATGGCGACGGCGTCTCCGCGTCGTCCTCCTTCTTGAAGGTGCCATCTTGCTCACTCGTGGTGTCCCCTGTTTTGGTTCTCGAGATGTTGGTGCTCTTTTCGGTGTTGCCACTCTTGTTCGGGCTTGGTAGGTGTAGCTGTGACGTATCCTCTCTTCGGGTAAAGCATCCCTTTTCTTTCTGCTTCGGGCACCATGTTCATGCCTGCCTGCGTTCGTGTTATGTGTTGTACCCCTATCTGTACTCATTCTATTTCTGCTATCAATGCAATGATACGCAAGCTTTACGTATTCGCGAAAAGATGCTGACCCGAACTCATTCTCAGTTTTATACCAGTCTGACGACAGAGTTCCTTCCAAAAAGTACTTGTAAAAACAGGGTCACGATCAGAAACCAAGGACAACGGGAAGCCATGCAATCTGTAGACACGGTCCAGGAAAGCCTCAGCCACTTTGCTCGCAGTGTAGGGGTGTTTAAGAGCTATGAAATGGCCATATTGGACATTTTATCGATAACCACCAGGATACACTTGTAGTGATTGGAAACAAGGAGACCTTCGATGAAATCCGTGGTCATCGTTTCCCATGGGTTGCGGGAATGGGCAAAGTTGCAAAAGGCCAGGACAAGGAACACGTTCAGTTTTTGCCATTTGACATAACTCACACTGCTGCCCATCCGTTTCATGTGTTTCATGTGTTTCCAGTGGAATAATGGACAGAGAAGCCTGTAAGTGGCAGGGAACCCAGAGTGCCCTCCTGCTGAGCTTGAGTGTAAAGTAAACTCAAAACCATTTTACGTTGCAGCTGGGGATCAGATCCAATCCGAAGACATTTCTTATAGCTAAGCAACCCATCTTGGAAGGAAAAGTTAGGAATAGCCGTTGAATTAGCTGACAATTTCTGAATAATGGCCCTGGCAGTCGGATCAGCAGAGTAACTTTGGATAATATCCCGTATCCAAGCAGGCTGTACCGTAGTGACAGCAAAGACGATGGAATTGAGAGCTGGACGATGAGACAGCGCATCAGCCGCTCCATTGTCTGCCCCTTTCTTATAGACAATTTTGTAGCCCAAGCCCATTAATTTTGCCAATGCCTTCTGCTGCCAAGCAGTATGTAGACGCTGGTCAGTCAAATTTACCAGAGCCGTCAGCAAGCCGCTTGCAAGAGGGTGACCGATGCCGCCAAGCTCCGCCGTAGGCGTCGCCTCGCTGAGGAAGCCAAGAAGGATGGAGGGCAGTTTGTGGACATGACAACCAAGGCCATGCGGGCCAAGGCCCGTCGTTTTGACCTCCAGCTTGCTACGACGGAGTTGGTCGATGCCCTTGACGCTTCCGGCCTGACCACCGGCCCGGAGGAACCTGTGCTCGACGTGTCCGCTCTCTCCCAGATCGCTATGCTGTGTGGCGCGGAGCCGGAAGAGCTCGAGGAGGTGTCTTCCACTCCGCCATGATTGTCCTCGGCTTTTCACGAACTACGGCTCCTCGCCACAGCCGTTGTCTCCTTAGAGCATCTCCAACAGCCGCGCTATAGCGCCGCGCACAAAAAACCTTTTAGCGTGCGCGCTGCGGCTGGTTTTGCGCGCCCGCCTGCGCTGGCTTCAGCAGCCGCGCCATAATGCAGCGCGCGCGCCGTTCCAGCAGAGCGCAAAAATACAGCGCGCGCGATTCGCCGGGCATTTTGCATATATGGATATTTTGGACAAAAATGAACATGTAAAATTTGACACAAACAAGTTGATGAATAAAAGTTCATGCCCACAAGTTCATCAAAATCATGCCCACAAGTTCATCCAACCAAGTTCAAATGCAAACTAAAAGTTCAAGACATGAAAGACACATCAAGCTTCATCTTCATCTTCCTCTTCTTCGTCTTCGTCCTCATCTTCCGAAGACGACTCTTCCGCCTCCGAAGATGAACCTTCCTCCCTATCCTCATCATGCACCGCATCACGCACCGCATCATGTGAAGCTCCGACGGTGTTGGCAAGATCTTCAACGGCATCTTCATGGGAATGTGTGTGAGAAGCCATGGGCCGGGGCCCATGGGCCGGAGGTGCACCCATGCCTCCCATGAGAGAAGCAAAACTCATGCCTCCCATGGCGGCCATAGCGTCGGAGGGTGCTCCAAAGCCACCCATGCCTCCCATGGCGGCCGGAGGTGCACCCATGCCTCCCATGGCGGCCATAGCGTCGGAGGGTGCTCCAAAGCCACCCATGCCTCCCATGGCGGCCGGAGGTGCACCCATGCCTCCCATGCCTCCAAAGCCACCAATGCCTCCCATGGCGCCGAGGCCACCGCCTCCCATGGCGCCGAGGCCACCCATGCCTCCCATGGCGCCGAGGCCACCGCCTCCCATGGCGCCGAAGCCACCCATGCCTCCCATGGCGCCGAGGCCATCGCCACCCATTGCACGAACCAAGGCTCTTTTTCGGATCAAGACTTCTTGTTGGGCAAGATTGACATACTCCTTTTGCGCCGCATTGAGGTTAGATGTGTCCATGAAGAACAAGTGCTTCTTCCATTCCAACAACTTAGCTCGCTCCTCGTTGCTCACTTTCCTCTCCTCCAAAGTCACCTTTCTCTCCTCGGCCGCCACCCTTCTCTCCTCGGCCGCCAACCTCCTCTCCTCGGCCACGGCATCTTGGTTCCTTGCCATTTTCCTCACCTCATTCGCTTCGACCCTTGCCTTCACAATAGCTTCCATAGCATTTTTGAGCTCATCATCTCCTTTCTTCTTTTTATTTTCGGTTTTGTCTTTCTTGCACCCATCCAGTCGTTTTGGCTTCGAGTATGAAACCGAGTTGGGTGTGGGGCTTCTCTTGCCGTCATCACTTGATGCATCATCCTCCTCATCATCATCATTCATCTCAATTGCTCGCTTCCGTTTGTTGCTCAAATGCAAATCCTCCAAACCATCACGCTTCTTCCATTTCTCATCATCCTTTAACACTTCATAGCAATGAGGCAAGGTAAAGATCCTGCCTTTCTTGATCTTCCCCTTCTTGGTTGTCCTTGTCTCTTCTTTGAACAAGTTTTGTGCAATGTTATACTACAAGAAAAACAAAACAAGTTAGCACTTCGGTCACCAAAAACAAGTATGATGAACATATATGAGATGCCACTTACTCGATCATCCTCATTTGTGCCACTTGGGTTAATCTTGTCCACCGACTTTTGCGCGGCCGCCCACTTTTGACAATCCGAGTTGATTGTCGACCATCGGGACCGAAGTGATCTCTCGGAGCGGTAAATTCCACTCTTGTTGTGAGCATTAAAGTGTTCTGTCATTCGCCCCCAATACGCGTCTCTACTTTGATCACCTCCAATGGATGGATCCTTCGACACATGCAAATAAGTGTAGCATAGTAACTTGTCATCGGTGGTGGAGTAATTGCCCGCTCTTCCTCTCGGCGCCTCGACAATTCCCTCACCCTCCTCGTCCACCTCAAACTCATGGTCTTCGAAATGGATGTCATTGGTTTGAGACCAATGCGAATTGTTGGACCCAACACCCATAGTGGACATGTATGCATCATCGTTGAGACTACAATTTTTTTGAACAATGCAAATAAGCTATCTATATGTAAAATGATGATGCATTGAACAAATAAGAAGAAAAAAATACTTGGAAATTTTTTCACCTTGGGGGCATTTCGTCGAACACGTGGTGCGCGTCGGCGGCTGGCTCAACGAGTGAGCTCGCCGGCGCTTCGGTAGCCGCCGCGGCCGTCGAACGCCCTGCAAGCTTTTTTCCCCTCGCCATGCCGGAGCCGTCCGCCGCCTTGTTCTTCTTCGCGGATGTTTTGCCCTTCTTCGCCCGCGCCGCATTGGGTACCTTCTTCGACAGTGCAGCGGCGGCACGGGATGGCGCCGGCGCGACGCCACCCAGCGCCGCCGCCGTAGTCATCCGCGGCGGCAAGAAGAGGCTGCGCGCGAGGCCGACGCTCAGCGGAGCTCCGGCGGTGGCGACGCCAGCGCTCGCCGCGCTAGGGTTTCCGGCGGCGGCGGCGGCGGCGGGGGGGGGGGGGGGGGTCACGGATGTACAGCGGGGTGAGCGGGGCGCCGGTGTGCGCGTCCATGGCGGGGGGCAGGGCGCCGGTGCCGGCGCGCGCGGGGCGTAGGACGAGGAGAGGGAGAGAGTGCGGGCGCGAGCGCTCGAGTGTGCCGCGCGCTGTAGCCGGCGCTCCAAATACACCGCGCGGATAAGTGTTTTTGACCGCGCGCCCAACCCGTTATTTTGCGCGCCATTTTTGCGCGCCCGCTGGAGCGAGCCGCCGCGTTGCGCGCGCGCTAAAAAGGCCTATTTTGCGGCGCGGCGCTAGTTTAGTGCGGCTGTTGGAGATGCTCTTATGGCCGTATCTGCCCTTATGGCAATGGTTTATCTCCTATTTTCCCTTCCATTCGCATTAGATCTCGAACCCAAGGGTGTTTGGGCGAGCTAGACGTCGATCCTTTTGTAATGCTTCATCTTATGAGAATCTTCCTCCAACGAGTTTACTTCTTGTCGTGTTGTTTCACTGGGTGCATCCGCTCTTCTCATGGGTAGCCACAAATTTAACTTTTGCTGCTGGAACGTGCGAGGACTCGGCCAAAGCCAGAAGTGCTCAGATGTCCTCACTGAGCTTTTAGCCATTAACCCCCATGCGTGCTTCCTGCAGGAAACTAAACTTAGTTCCATCAACACCCTTAAGCAAAACACTTTTCTCCCTAAGCATCTCGACCTCTCCCACTTTCTCGCGGCCTCCGGCTCTGTAGGTGGCATGATCTCGGCCTTCTCCTCCTCACACTTCTCCCTCCGCGCCCCGGCCCCGGCCACCTACACCTTAACCTCTGCGGTATCCTCCCTCGCCTCCCCGAATCCGCTTACCATCACTAACGTTTATGCGCCCACGGACCATACCCTTAAACCCTCCTTTCTGGCTGAACTTGCAAACGCTGCTCCCTCGCCATCCACGCCCTGGCTGATCCTAGGTGATTTCAACCTAATGCGGAACCCCTCTGACAAGAATACGTCTAACTTTCGCCAAGCCGAAGCGGACATGTTCAACGACTTCATCCACCAACATGCGCTGATTGAACTCCCTCTCATCGACCATTGTTTCACCTGGTCTAGCAATCGGGACCAACCCACATTGGAAAGACCGCATGTCCCTCTGCTCATCACGATTGACACCCTCATTCCGTGCCCCGCCCTTTTTCGCTTCGAAAATAGGTGGGCCGTTCGGCCGGCCTGCCATGCCGTAATCCAAACTGCTTTGGCCGCTGCCCACGCCCGTCCAAGCCACGCCCTAACCCTTGCTGCCGCGCTCAAGCGGTTGCGTGCTGATTTGAAAATTTGGCGCCGGCAGGCTATCCCTCTCAATTCGAGGGAAAATAACTGCAAAGTCGTCATCTCTGTTATGGACATCATTGAAGAATCTCGCTTCCTTTCTCCCCCTGAGCTTGCCCTCCGACGTGTCGTGATCAAAGTCCTCCAGCGCACCCTCAGGGAAAAGGCCCTCTACTGGACTCAACGAGGGAAAATCCGTTCGACAATGGAGGGAGATGAAAACTCTCGCTACTTCCACGCCTCTACTTCTGCCCAGCTCCGCAACAACAAGATCAATGTGCTGGTAGACAATGGGTTAGAATTTTTCTCCCACGACGCCAAATCTCGTATCCTTTCGGATTACTACACATCCATTCTTGGCACTGCCTTCCAACCCTCCTAGTCCTTCTCACTTCTAGACCTCTATCCCACGCCCATCCCACAACTCCGCTCTTTGGACGATCCCTTTACTAATGAGGAAATCTCCCACGCCTTCCTCTCCATGAATAAAAATGCCAGCCCTGGCCCGAACGGATTCGGGCCAGGGTTTTATAGAAAATTCTGGCATACTCTCAGAGGAAAAATCAAGCACTTCTTCCTAGAATTTCATGCCCAAACGAGCGATATCTCCTGTCTCAACAGGGCCCTCATTGTCCTTATTACTAAGCACAATGAGGCTCGATCCCCTGCCGACTTTAGACCAATCTCCCTTCAAAACTGCCCTATTAAAGGAGTGGCAAAACTCCTCACTAACCGTCTAAAGGAACTCATTCCCCTCCTGGTTCATGTTGACCAAACAGGTTTTCTGTCAGGACGAAACATCTCTGAAAACTTTCTCTATGCGGCCGACATCCTCCACTGCTGCGCTAAAAGAAAAGCTCCCACTCTCATCGTAAAACTTGACTTCAGGAAGCCTTCGACTCTGTCTGTTGGTCCTCCCTCCTTCACACTCGGCATGTCAGAGGGTTCCCCCCTCGATGGTGCGCTTGGATCCAGTCTCTCCTTAACACGGGTTCCACGGCCGTCATGCTTAATGGCATCCCCGGAAGATGGATTCAATGTAAGAATGGCCTCCGGCAGGGCGATCCTCTCTCTCCTTACCTTTTTATCATCATTGCAGATATTCTGCAACAATTGATTATCAAGGCCTTTTAAGAGGGTCAACTTCTTCATCCTCTTTGCCCCAACCTCCCCTGACCCGTTCTTCAGTACGCCGATGATACGCTCATCATTCTCAAGGCCACTCCTGTTGCCGCCAAACATCTAAAGGATATCCTAGACAACTTTGCTGCTGCCACCGGCCTTCAAATTAATTTCACCAAGACTACCTTCATTCCCCTTAACGTTGATCCAAATGATGCTGCTCAAATGGCCTCCCATCTCGCTACAAACATCTCCGCCTTCCCGCAAACCTACCTCGGCCTCCCTCTCTCCCATTGCAAGCTTCCACCTTCGGCCTTTCAATCTGTCATTGACCGTTGCGATAGTTACCTCGCTGGATGGTGAAGGAAATATGCCCTAGAGGCAATAATAAAGTTATTATTTATTTCCTCATATCATGATAAATGTTTATTATTCATGCTAGAATTGTATTAACCGGAAACATGATACATGTGTGAATACATAGACAAACATATAGTCACTAGTATGCCTCTACTTGACTAGCTCATTAATCAAAGATGGTTATGTTTCCTAACCATAGACATGTGTTGTCATTTGATTAATGGGATCACATCATTAGGAGAATGATGTGATTGACATGACCCATTCCGTTAGCCTAGCACTTGATCGTTTAGTATATTGCTATTGCTTTCTTCATGACTTATACATGTTCCTGTAACTATGAGATTATGCAACCCCCGTTTACCGGAGGAACACTTTGGGTGCTACCAAACGTCACAATGTAACTGGGTGATTATAAAGGAGTACTACAGGTGTCTCCAAAGGTACATGTTGGGTTGGCGTATTTCGAGATTAGGTTTTGTCACTCCGATTGTCGGAGAGGTATCTCTGGGCCCTCATGGTAATGCACATCACTATAAGCCTTGCAAGCAATGTAGCTAATGAGTTAGTTACGGAATGATGCATTACGTAACGAGTAAAGAGACTTGCCGGTAACGAGATTGAACTAGGTATCAGATACCGACGATCGAATCTCGGGCAAGTAACATACCGATGACAAAGGGAACAACGTATGTTGTTATGCGGTTTGACCGATAAAGATCTTCGTAGAATATGTAGGAGCCAATATGAGCATCCAGGTTCCGCTATTGGTTATTGACCGAGAATAGTTCTAGGTCATGTCTACATAGTTCTCGAACCCGTAGGGTCCGCACGCTTAACGTTACGATGACAGTTTTATTATGAGTTCATATATTTTGATGTACCGAAGGTTGTTCGGAGTCCCGGATGTGATCTAGGACATGACGAGGAGTCTTAAAATGGTCGAGACATAAAGATTGATATATTGTAAGCCTATATTTGGATATCGGAAACGTTCTGGGAGAAACCGGGATTTTTCCGGAGTACCGGGGGGTTACCGGAATCCCCCCCCCCCCGGGGGGGGGTTATTGGGCCTACATGGGCCATAAGGGAGAAGAGGAGGGCCGACCAGGGCAGGCCGTGCGCCCCCTCTCCCCCTAGTCCGAATAGGACAAGGAGGGGGGCGGCGCCCCCCTTTCCTCTTTCCCCTCCCCCCTTTCCTTCTCCACCAAGGCAAGAGGGGGGAGTCCTACTCCCGGTGGGAGTAGGACTCTTCCAGGCGCACCCCTTGGGGGCCGGCCGCCCCTCCCCCTTGCTCCTTTATATACGGGGGCAGGGGGCACCCCATGACACACAAGTTGACCTACGTGATCGTTCCTTAGCCGTGTGCGGTGCCCCCCTCCACCATATTCCACCTCGGTCATATCGTCGCGGAGTTTAGGCGAAGCCCTGCGCCGGTAGAACATCATCATCGTCACCATGCCGTCGTGCTGACGGAACTCATCCCCAACACTTTGCTGGATCGGAGTCCGGGGATCGTCATCGAGCTGAACGTGTGCTGAACTCGGAGGTGCCATACGTTCGGTACTTGGATCGGTCGGATCGTGAAGACGTACGACTACATCAACCGCGTTGTCATAACGCTTCCGCGTACGGTCTACGAGGGTACGTGGACATTACTCTCCCCTCTCGTTGCTATGCATCACCATGATCTTGCGTGTGCGTAGGAATTTTTTTTGAAATTACTACGTTCCCCAACAGTGGCATCCGAGCCTGGTTTTATGCGTAGATGTCATATGCACGAGTAGAACACAAGTGAGTTGTGGGCGATACAAGTCATTCTGCTTACCAGCATGTCATACTTTGGCTCAGCGGTATTGTAAGATGAAGCGGCCCGGACCGACATTACGCGTACGCTTACGCGAGACTGGTTTCACCGTTATGAGCACTCGTGCTTAAAGGTGACTGGCGGGTGTCTGTCTCTCTCACTTTAGCTGAACTGAGTGTGGCTACGCCCGGTCCTTACGAAGGTTAAAACAACATTAACTTGACGAACTATCATTGTGGTTTTGATGCGTAGGTAAGAACGGTTCTTTCTAAAGCCCGTAGCAGCCACGTAAAATTTGCAACAACAAAGTAGAGGACGTCTAACTTGTTTTTGCAGGGCATGTTGTGATGTGATATGGTCAAGACATGATGCTATATTTTATTGTATGAGATGATCATGTTTTGTAACCGAAGTTATCGGCAACTGGCAGGAGCCATATGGTTGTCGCTTTATTGTATGAAATGCAAACGCCCTATAATTGCTTTACTTTATCACTAAGCGGTAGCGATAGTCGTAGAAGCAATAGATGGCGTAACGACAATGATGCTACGATGGAGATCAAGGTGTCGCGCCGGTGACGATGGTGATCACGACGGTGCTTCGAAGATGGAGATCACAAGCACAGGATGATGATGGCCATATCATATCACTTATATTGATTGCATGTGATGTTTATCCTTTATGCATCTTATCTTGCTTTGATTGACGGTAGCATTTTAAGATGATCTCTCACTAAATTATCAAGAAGTGTTCTCCCTGAGTATGCACCATTGCGAAAGTTCTTCGTGCTGAGACACCACATGATGATCGGGTGTGATAGGCTCTACATTCAAATACAACGGGTGCAAAACAGTTGCACACGCGGAATACTCAGGTTAAACTTGACGAGCCTAGCATATAACAGATATGGCCTCGGAACACGGAGACCGAAAGGTCGAGCGTGAATCATATAGTAGATATGATCAACATAGTGATGTTCACCATTGAAACTACTCCATCTCACGTGATGATCGGACATGGTTTAGTTGATTTGGGTCACGTAATCACTTAGAGGATTAGAGGGATGTCTATCTAAGTGGGAGTTCTTAAGTAATATAATTAATTGAACTTTAATTTATCATGAACTTAGTCCTGGTAGTATTTTGCAAATTATGTTGTAGATCAATAGCTTGCGTTGTTGCAATCATATGTTTATTTTGATATGTTCCTAGAGAAAATTGTGTTCAAAGATGTTGGTAGCAATGATGCGGATTGGATCCGTGATCTGAGGTTTATCCTCATTCCTGCACAGAAGAATTATGTCCTTAATGCACCACTAGGTGACAGACCTATTGTAGGAGCAAATGCAGACGTTATGAACGTTTGGCTAGCTCAATATGATGACTACTTGATAGTTTAGTGCACCATGCTTAACGGCTTAGAATCGGGACTTCAAAGATGTTTTCAACGTCATGGACCATATGAGATGTTCCAGGAATTGAAGTTAATATTTCCAGCAAATACCCGAGTTGAGAGATATGAAGTCTCCAACAAGTTCTATAGCTAAAAGATGGAGGAGAATCGCTCAACTAGTGAGCATGTGCTCAGATTGTCTGGGTACTACAATCGCTTGAATCAAGTGGGAGTTAATCTTCCAGATAAGATAGTGATTGATAGAGTTCTCTAGTCACCATCACCAAGTTAGTAGAACTTTGTGATGAACTACAGTATGCAAGGGATGACGAAAACGATTCCCGAGCTCTTCATGATGTTGAAATCAACGAAGGTAGAAATCAAGAAAGAGCATCAAGTGTTGATGGTTGACAAGATCACTAGTTTCAAGAAAAGGGCAAAGGTAAAGAAAGGGAACTTCAAGTAGAATGACAAGCAAGTTGTCAGTCCCGCGAAGAAGCCCAAAGCTGGACCAAAGCCTGAAATTGAGTGATTATACTGCAAAGGAAATGGTCACTAGAAGCGGAAATGCCCTGAATATTTGGTGGATAAGAAGGATGGCAAAGTGAACAAGGGTATATTTGATATACATGTTATTGATGTGTACTTTACTAGTGTTTATAGTAGCCCCTGAGTATTTGATACTTGTTCGGTTGCTAAATATTAGTAACTCGAAACAGGAGTTACAGAATAAATAGAGACTAGTTGAAGGGGAAGTGACGATGAGTGTTGGAAGTGATTCCAAGATTGATATGATCATCATCGCACACTCCCTATACTTTCGGGATTAGTGTTAAATCTAAATAAATGTTATTTGGCGTTTGCGTTAAGCATGAATATGATTTGATCATGTTTATTGCGATATGGTTATTCATTTAAAGTCAAAGAATAATTGTTGTTCTGTTTACATGAATAAAACCTTCGATGGTCATACACCCAATGAAAATAGTTTGTTGGATCTCGATCGTAGTAATACACATATTCATAATATTGATGCCAAAAGATGCAAAGTTGATAATGATAGTGCAACTTATTTGTGGCACTGCCGTTTGGGTCATATCGGTGTAAAGCGCATGAAGAAACTCCATAAATATGGATTTTTGGAATCTCTTGGTTATGAATCATTTGATGCTTGTGAACCGTGCCTTTTGGGAAAGATGACTAAGACTCCGTTCTCCGAAACAATGGAACGAGCTACTGACTTGATGGAAATAATACATGCTGATGTATACTGTCCAATGAGTGTTGATGCTCGTGGCGGGTATCGTTATTTTCTGACCTTCACAAGATGAATTGAGCAGATATGAGTATGTCTACTTAATGAAGCACAAGTCTGAAACATTTGAAAAGTTCAAAGAATTTCAGAGTGAAGTGGAGAATGATGGTAACAAGAAAATAAAGTTTCTGCAATTTGATCGCGGAGACAAATATTTGAGTTACGAGTTTGGTCTTCAATTAAAACAATGTGGAATAGTTTCACAAACTCATGCCACCTGGAACACCACAGCTTAATGGTGTGTCCGAACGTCATAATAGTACTTTATTGGATATAGTGCAATCTATGATGTCTCTTACCGATTTACCACTATCATTTTGGGGTTATGCATTAAAGACAGCTGCATTCACTTTAAATAGGGCACCATCAAAATCCGTTGAGACGACGCCTTATGAACTGTGGTTTGGCAAGAAACCAAAGTTGTCATTTCTTAAAAGTTTGGGGCTGCGATGCTTATGTGGAAAAGTTTCAACCTGATAAGCTCGAACCCAAATCGGAGAAGTGCATCTTCCTAGAATACCCAAAGGTAACTATTGGGTACGCCTTCTATCACAGATCCGAAGGCAAGTTATTCGTTGCTAAGATGGATCCTTTCTAGAGAAGAAGTTTCTCTCGAAAGAAGTGAGTGGGAGGAAAGTAGAACTTGATGAGGTAATTGTACCTTCTCCCTTATTGGAAAGTAGTTCATCACAGAAATCAGTTCCAGTGATTCCTACACCAATTAGTGAGGAAGTTAATGATGATGATCATGAAACTTCAAATCAAGTTGCTACCAAACCTCGTAGGTCTTCCAGAGTAAAGATCTGCACCCGAGTGGTACGGTAATCATGTTCTGGAAGTCATGTTACTAGACCATGATGAACCTACGAACTATGAGGAAGCGATGATGAGCCCAGATTCCGCGAAATGGCTTGAGGCCATGAAATCTGAGATGGGATCCATGTATGAGAACAAAGTGTGGACTTTGGTGGAGTTGCCCGATGATCGTCAAGCCATAGAAAATAAATGGATCTTCAAGAGGAAGACGGACACTGATAGTAGTGTTACTATCTACAAAGCTCGACTTGTTGTGAAAGGTTTTTCGACAAGTTCAAGGTGTTGACTATAATGAGATTTTCTCAACTGTAGCGATGCTTAAGTTTGTCCGAATCATGTTAGCAATTGCCACATTTTATGAAATCTGGCAAAGGATGTCAAAACTACATTCCTTAATGGTTTTCTTAAAGAAGAGTTGTATATGATGCAACCAGAAGGTTTTGTCAATCCTAGCGGTGCTAACAAAATGTGCAAGCTCCATCGATCCATCTATGGACTGGTGCAAGCATCTCAGAGTTGGAATATACGCTTTGATAAGTTGATCAAAGCATATAGTTCTATACAGACTTACGGTGAAGCCTGTATTTACAATAAAGTGAGTGGGAGCACTACCGCCTTTCTGATAAATATATGTGAGTAACATATTGTTGATCAGAAATGATGTAGAATTTTTCTGGAAAGCGTAAAGGAGTATTTGAAAGGAGTTCTTTGAAAGAAAGACCTCAGTAAAGCTACTTACACATTGAGCATCAAGATCTATATAGATAGATGAAGACGCTTGATAAGATTTTTCAATGAATACATACCTTGATAAATTTTTGAAATAGTTCAAAATGGAACAGTCAAAGAAGGAGTTCTTGCCTGTGTTGCAAGGCGTGAAGTTGAGTAAGACTCAAGACCCGACCACGGCAGAAAATAGAAAGAGAATGAAAAGTCATTCCCTATACCTCAGTCATAGGTTCTATGAAGTATGCTATGCTGTGAACCAGACATATTGTATACCTTGCTCTGAGTTTGGCAAAGGAATACAATTTTGATCTAATAGTAGATCACTGGACAACAGTCAAGAATATCCTTGGTGAGGACTAAAGAGATGTTTCTCGATTATGGAGGTGATAAAAGAGTTCGTTGTAAAAGTTACATCGGTGCAAACTTTTACACTGATCCAGATGACTCTAAGTCTCAATCTGGATACATATTGAAAGTGGGAGCAATTAAGCTAGAGTAGCTCCATGCAGAGCATTGAAGACATAGAATATTTGCAAAATACATACGGCTCTGAATGTGACAGACCCATTGATTAAGCTTCTCTCACGAGCAAAACATGATCACACCTTAGTACTCTTTGGGTGTTAATCACATAGCAATGTGAACTAGATTATTGACTCTAGTAAACCCTTTGGGTGTTGGTCACATGACGATGTGAACTATGGGTGTTAATCATATACAGATATGAATATTGGTGTTAAATCACATGGCGATGTGAACTAGATTATTGACTCTAGTGCAAGTGGGAGACTTAAGGAAATATGCCCTAGAGGCAATAATAAAGTTATTATTTATTTCCTCATATCATGATAAATGTTTATTATTCATGCTAGAATTGTATTAACCGGAAACATGATACATGTGTGAATACATAGACAAACATATAGTCACTAGTATACCTCTACTTGACTAGCTCATTAATCAAAGATGGTTATGTTTCCTAACCATAGACATGTGTTTTCATTTGATTAATGGGATCACATCATTAGGAGAATGATGTGATTGACATGACCCATTCCGTTAGCCTAGCACTTGATCGTTTAGTATATTGTTATTGCTTTCTTCATGACTTATACATGTTCCTGTAACTATGAGATTATGCAACTCCCGTTTACCGGAGGAACACTTTGGGTGCTACCAAACGTCACAACGTAACTGGGTGATTATAAAGGAGTACTACAGGTGTCTCCAAAGGTACATGTTGGGTTGGCGTATTTCGAGATTAGGTTCTGTCACTCCGATTGTCGGAGAGGTATCTCTGGGCCCTCTCGGTAATGCACATCACTATAAGCCTTGAAAGCAATGTAGCTAATGAGTTAGTTACGGAATGATGCATTACGTAACGAGTAAAGAGACTTGCCGGTAACGAGATTGAACTAGGTATCAGATACCGACGATCGAATCTCGGGCAAGTAACATACCGATGACAAAGGGAACAACGTATGTTGTTATGCGGTTTGACCGATAAAGATCTTCGTAGAATATGTAGGAGCCAATATGAGCATCCAGGTTCCGCTATTGGTTATTGACCGAGAATAGTTCTAGGTCATGTCTACATAGTTCTCAAACCCGTAGGGTCCGCACGCTTAACGTTACGATGATAGTTTTATTATGAGTTTATATATTTTGATGTACCGAAGGTTTTTCGGAGTCCCGGATGTGATCCAGGACATGACGAGGAGTCTCGAAATGGTCGAGACATAAAGATTGATATATTGGAAGCCTATATTTGGATATCGGAAACGTTTCGGGAGAAACCGGGATTTTTCCGGAGTACCGGGGGGTTACCGGAACCCCCCCCCCCCCCCCGAGGGGGGGGGGGTTATTGGGCCTACATGGGCCATGAGGGAGAAGAGGAGGGCCGACCAGGGCAGGCCGCGTGCCCCCTCTCCCCCTAGTCCGAATAGGACAAGGAGGGGGCGCGGCGCCCCCCTTTCCTCTTTCCCCTCCCCCCTTTCATTCTCCACCAAGGCAAGAGGGGGGAGTCCTACTCCCGGTGGGAGTCCCGGTGGGAGTAGGACTCCTCCAGGCGCACCCCTTGGGGGCCGGCCGCCCCTCCCCCTTGGTCCTTTATATACGGGGGCAGGGGGCACCCCATGACACACAAGTTGATCTACGTGATCGTTCCTTAGCCGTGTGCGGTGCTCCCCTCCACCATATTCCACCTCGGTCATATCGTCGCGGAGTTTAGGCGAAGCCCTGCGCCGGTAGAACATCATCATCGTCACCATGCCGTCGTGCTGACGGAACTCATCCCCGACACTTTGCTGGATCGGAGTCCGGGGATCGTCATCGAGCTGAACGTGTGCTGAACTCGGAGGTGCCGTACGTTCGGTACTTGGATTGGTCGGATCGTGAAGACGTACGACTACATCAACCGCGTTGTCATAACGCTTCCGCTTACGGTCTACGAGGGTACGTGGACATTACTCTCCCCTCTCGTTGCTATGCATCACCATGATCTTGCGTGTGCGTAGGAATTTTTTTTTGAAATTACTACGTTCCCCAACAGATGGTGCGCTCTGCTACTCTCTCGTGGTGGCAAACTTGTTCTACTCTCGGCAGTCCTTGGCAGTCTCCCTACCTACTTCATGCTCTGCTTCTCCCTCCCTATCAAGGTTATTGAGGCTATCGACAAGCATAGACGAACCTTCTTCTGGTCCAACGATGATACGTGCTCAGGGGCAAAATGCCTGGTTGCTTGGGATAAAGTCTGCTCTCCTAGGAATGCAGGTGGTCTGGGTGTCAAAAACCTTCGCGCTCAAAACTTTTGCTTATTGCTGAAATTTGCTTACGAATTCCTTCACTCCTCTAACCTTCCCTGGAAGGATTGGGTCCTGCATCACTCACCACTCCACATAGGCCATGGTACGAATAGCTCCTTCCTGGCAAAAACAATTTTTAAGCATTTGCATTGTTTGAGAGAGATTTCGCAGTGTGTAGTTGGAGATGGTTGCTCCACCTTATTTTGGTTAGATCGTTGGCTAAAGCCGGAGCCTCTGGCTTTAGTCTTCCCTGCTCTTTTTTCCCACCATACAAACCCAAATGCCATGGTTGCCACTATACTGCAGGATGGGATCGAGCTTGCTCTTCGTAATCGGCTAACCTCTACTGCGGTCGCAGAACTTGCTTCTCTAAACTTGTTGTTGCAGGGATGTGTGCTTTCTCATGTCCCGGATAACCATTGCTTGCTCAACGGTACTGCCTTCTCCACTCGTGGAGCATATGCAGCTCTCTCTGATCAGCTGGACGACCCGACACTTGCTGTCATTTGGGACTCGATGGTGCCCAAAAAAGTTATGATTTTTGGGTGGCTGTTCTACCTCGACCACCTCAACAATCAGAAGACTCTGCACAAAAAACACATCTTGGACAATGAATCTTGCCCAAGGTGTGGGCATCTAGTGGACGACCGCGACCACCTCTTCTTCTCCTGCCCTGCAGCTAGAAGAATCTGGCGCGCAAAAGGTATCTGACCTAGGGCCACGCCGATCAGCGAGTTCTTCAAAACTGCTCCCCCCGCTCAGCTACCCTCTTCAGTTCGACCCTTCATGCTCCTCCTCATCCTTTGGAAAATCTGGGATGCAAGAAACAAAAAGGTTTTCCAAGGGCTGGATATTGATGCTTCTATTTCTATTAGAGCTATCTTGGATGATTTGATACTCTGGACGCATCGGCTTAAGTCTGAAACTCTAAAGGGACACGCCGGCTTGTGGCGTGATTTCTGTTGGAAATATGAGCAATTTACCGAATGATTTTATTAACAGAAATAGTAGATAAAACATGACTAAAATAGCAAATATAAAGCAAGTCATGCAATCTGACAGAGAGAAGGTAAACATCATCTGCATATATGAACTTGAGGTAAACACATCTAGAACAGTCACTAGATGAAGTTGCTTATACGACATAGAACCTAACATACGTAGGATAGAAACTAGAGCCAAGAACTGTAGCAGGACTTCTAACAGAAAGGAGAAGAACACGTACGGCATAGCAGCAGCAGAAGCGCTGGACTTGGGGTCGCTGTCCTCGCCTGCCATGTCGTCGAGGAGGTCGTGGACGTCGGGGAAGTAGTCGTCGGTGACCGGATCGTCCGTGATGAATCAGCCAGTAGTCGCGCAGAGCGCTCACCAAAAACCTTATCACCCTTCTCCCGTACAGGACTCAAAGAGTGCGGTTTCGGAGGCCTACTGTCCCGACCTGCGGTGCACGCCGCAAGCCGGGATGGAGAAGATCGTAGCAGCAGCGCAGTGCTCAGGAACCGGTGGCGAGAGGAAGAAGTAGTTTTGGTGTGTCTTGCTGAGAGGAGCGACCTCCCTTTTATAGGCGCAAGATAAGGAGGCGAGAGGGCAGCGCCGGGAGCTGAAGGGACCGAGGGAGATGAAACGAACAGACTGCAGCCGAAGGGTGCAGCGTTCGCATTTAATCTCCACTACAGCAAAAACTTTCCATCTCCCGAGTGACCTTTCGTATACCCGTAGTGCGTGGCAAAAATTTAGAGATCGGCTCGGCTCATTCCTGCAACCCGCGGCGCGTCGTGACGAGGCGTGGCGTGGCAAGGCGGGCGGCGGAGGAGGAGCGCGCGTGGATGTCCCTCTTGTTCTCATGCTCATACAAGTGGGGAAAGAACCCCCCTTATAAGGAGGTCCAACTCCCACTAAACTAGCAATGTGGGACTAAACTTTTAGTAGTATCCCTTGCCTTGCAGAAATGGGCTAAGTGGGCCTCTAGGATTTATTAGGAATTTCTGAAATAATTATTGGGCTGCCCAAAATAGACTAAATTCCAACAATCCCCCACCAGATCCCAGAGGCACACAAAAATTTGCCTTTGGTTCCAAAACACTGTTTTATATACCGGTACTGCAGTGGAGACTGTTAAGTTGAACTTCCACCTAGAACTCTATGCTACACTAGTAAGCAACTTGAACAGTGGACTGGGCCTTGAACTGCAAGTTTTCTGCGAATCTAGCTTCACATAAATCCTTGACCGATACGTGGCTACCGTGGGTCTTCCCCGCGGGTGGAGCTTATGCGTCATACTCCGTGACCTTTCATGAGTTTACTAGAGAGAACCCTACTCTCATAGATTGCGACGTTTGACAATCAGACTCATATAGGTGTGTTCTTCAAAAGATGTTCTGCAGGATAACATCTCTGCTTAAATAAGCCACTTAGAACACATTAAGATATACATCAACCTGCCATGCAGATTAGGAGAGTATTGCATCTTCATGGAGTGGTATTGTGAATAGTAGGGATACTCTCCTCTCAGTTGACCAACAGCTTGTCTTCCACATCTAATTCACGGGATCTCCGATCACAAAGAATAGGTTACCACTGTGAACAACTCATATTGTGGGTCTCATACCCATCTCCCTTGATGCATTATCTATCACATTACGTGATAGACCCTTAGTAAAAGGATCTGCCAGATTTTTAGACGTTTGGACATAATCCAATGCAATAACTCCGGAGTTTTTCATTTTCTTGACAGACTTTAACCTTCTCTGAACGTGTCTTGATGACTTCTTGTTATCCTTTGAGCTGCTCACTTTCGTGATCACAGTTTGATTGTCGCAGTTCATAAGGACACCCGGTACAGGTTTCTCAACAACCGGCAAGTCATTCAAGAGTCGGCGAAGCCAATCTGCTTCGACCGTAGCTGTATCTAGTGTTGTGAGTTCTGCTTCCATAGTTGACCTCGTTAAGATGGTCTGCTTGCAAGACTTCCAAGAAACAGCGCCACCTCCATGAGTGAATACATAACCGCTTGTGGCCTTTATCTCATCAGCATCTGAGATCCAGTTTGAGTCACTATACCCTTCAAGCACCTTTGGATGCCCAGTGTAGTGAATTCCATAATTCGCAGTGCCTTTCAAATAACGCAAAACTCTCTCTAGAGCTTTCCAATACACATCTCCTGGTTTTGAAACAAACCGGCTTAGTTTGCTAACAGCAAAAGAGATGTCAGGTCTTGTAGCACTTGCTAAGTACATAAGCGAGCCAATAATCTGAGAATACTTCAATTGATCTCTAGCAATTCTTCGATTCTTTCGAAGCAGCACGCTAGCATCATATGGTGTTGGAGAGGGCTTGCAGTCACTATAGCCAAAGCGACTCAAGATCTTTTCCACATAGTGAGATTGAAGCAATGTAATCCCACCATCATCATCTCTCAACAACTTGATGTTCAGAATGACATCAACCACTCCTAAATCCTTCATCTCAAAACAGTGAGATAGGAAATCCTTGACCTCCTTAATAACATTCAGATTTGTTCCGAAAATTAGTATGTCATCAACATACAAGCAAAGCATAACTCCCTCGCCCCCACCATGGCGATAGTACACACATTTGTCAGCTTCGTTCACAACAAAGCCTGCAGCTGTTAAAGTTCTTTCAAACTTCTCATGCCACTGTTTGGGTGCTTGCTTGAGTCCATACAAGGACTTCAGCAACTTGCACACTTTCCCTTCCTGACCATCTACTACAAACCCATCTGGTTGTTCCATATAAATTTCCTCATCCAACTCTCCATTTAGGAAAGCAGTCTTAACATCCATTTGATGAACAAGAAGACCATGTGAGGCAACTAGTGAAAATAGAACTCGAATAGTGGTCAGTCGAGCCCCAGGTGAGTAAGTATCAAAGAAATCTTCACCTTCCTTTTGGGTATATCCTTAGCCACGAGCCGAGCCTTGTACTTTTCAATAGTACCATCAGGACTAAGCTTCTTCTTGAATACCCATTTGCATCCTATAGGTTTGCACCCATAAGGACGATCAGTTATCTCCCAAGTTTCATTCGCCAAGATGGAATCCATCTCGCTACGAACTGCTTCCTTCTAGTAGTCAGCATCTTTAGATGCATAGGCCTCTGAAATAGAACTGGGAGTGTCATCTATGAGATACACAAGAAAATTATCACCAAAGGACTTTGCAGTCCTCTGTCTCTTGCTCCTAATAGGAACTTCATTGTTCTCCTCCACAGGACTTTTGAAGTGTTCCATCGAAATGGCAGGTTCGGTAATTGTAAGTGGTTCCTGATTCGATGAACTAGGCATCTCCTGATTAGATGAGGTAGCCATATCCTTCATGGGAAAGATATCTTCAAAGAAAGTCGCATCATTCGACTCCATGATCGTACCGACATGCATATCAGGTACCTCAGATTTTACAACCAAGAATCTATAGCCAATGCTATGAAAAGCATATCCCAAGAAAACACAATCCACAGTCTTTGGTCCAAGTTTCCGCTTCTTTGAAATTGGAACATTGACTTTTGCCAAACAACCCCATGTTCGCAGATAAGAGAGTTTTAACCTTTTCTTCTCCCACTCCTCGAATGGAGTTATCTCTCTGTTCTTTGTGGGGACTCGATTTAGGACATGACACGCTATCAATATCGCCTCCCCCCACCATGCCTTGGAGAGACCCGATGTGTCTAACATGGCGTTAACCAAATCAGTTAGAGTACGGTTCTTTCTTTCGGCCACCCCATTTGACTGAGGTGAGTAGGGAGGCGTCCTCTCATGGATTATACCATGTTCCGCACAAAAAGCATCAAATTCATTGGAAAAATACTCTCCACCACGGTCGAACCTAAGTCTCTTGATTTTTCGATCAAGTTGGTTTTCCACTTCAGCTTTATAGATCTTGAAAAAGTTCAAAGCCTCATCCTTAGATTTCAGAAGATACACACAGCAGTATCTAGTGGAGTCGTCAATTAACGTCATGAAATATTTCTTTCCACCTTTTGTCAAAACACCATTCATTTCACATAGATCTGAATGTATAAGTTCTAGTGGTGCAAGATTTCTCATTTCCGCAGTCATGTGAGATTTACGAGATTGCTTAGCTTGCACACACACTTGACACTTAGATCCCTTAACGGTGGTGAAGCTAGGGATTAAGTTCAACTTCGCTAGTCGCGACATGCAACCAAAGTTAACATGACAGAGTTGTGAATGCCACACATTTGATTCACTATTGTTGCAAATATGATTAACAACTTTATTGCAAACGTCTGATAAGGATAAAAGAAACAGGCCTCCTGACTCATAGCCTTTACCAACAAAGGTTCCATACTTGGATATTACAAATTTATTCGACTCAAAGACAAGCTTATAGCCATCTCTACGCAGAAGAGATCCGCTAACAAGATTTTTATTGACGGAGGGGACATAATGCACGTTCTTCAGCTGCACGATCTTCCCGGAAGTAAACTTCAGATCGACCGTGCCAACACCACGAACAGAAGCACTTGAACCGTTGCCCATCAGCACGGTTGAAGTCCCTGCGGTCTGATAAGACGAAAACATGGAAATATCACCGCATACATGCACATTAGCACCCGTGTCAATCAACCAGTCAGGAGAATGACATACTGAAAGAATAGTGGGAAATATACCATACCCAGCATCCTTCATGTCAGTGTCTCCAATGACAATATTAGCGGTCTTGCCGCCTTTCCCAGGATGACGCTTGTCATAGCGATTAGGGCAACTAGGAGCCCAATGATCAGGATCTCCACACACATGACAAGAACCTTTCTTCTTGCCATTCTTCTTCTTGAAGTTCGTGTGTTGCACAGCCTTGTTCTTCCCATCAAACTTTGCTTTACCATCAAACTTGCCCTTGTACTTGAACTTGTGGGGCTGGAAGTTCTGCTTCTGTACCACATTGGCACTAGATCCTCCCTCAATACCTTGAGCACGTGTGTCCTTTGCTCTCGCCTTTTCTTCCACATCAAGAGTACCAATGAGATCCGGAACGGAAAACTCCTGTCTCTTATGTTTCAGTAAGGTAGCAAAGTTCCTCCATGAAGGAGGAAGCTTAGTGATGATACCGCCGGCAACAAACTTGTCCGGTAGCATGCAATTGAAGTGCTCAAGTTCTCTAGCAAATGACTGTATCTCATGAGCCTGCTCAACCACGGAGCGCTCTTCAGTCATCCTGTAATCATAGAATTGCTCCATGATGTACAGCTCAGTGCCGGCATCCGAGATCCCAAACTTGGCCTCGAGTGCGTCCCACATATCTTTTCTATTATCAATTGACGCATAAGCATCAACTATGTTCTCTCCAAGAACACTCAAAAGCGCAGCCTTAAACAAGGTATCCATTTTCTGAAAAGCTTGTGCCTGTTGGGCATCTTGCTCTCCTTCAGGTTTGCCAAGAGTGGTGTCATAGCAACTCATGGTTTGAAACCATAAGACTGCTCTCACGCGCCACCTCTTATAGTGGATACCCTCAAACATAGGAGGTCTCATGGAAGCAGCAAAACCACTTGGGGTAAATTGCCTATAGTAAGGTTTTTGGATTGTTGGAAATATGAGCAATTTACCGAATGATTTTATTAACAGAAATAGTAGATAAAACATGACTAAAATAACAAATATAAAGCAAGTCATGCAATCTGACAGAGAGAAGGTAAACATCGTCTGTATATATGAACTTGAGGTAAACACATCTAGAACAGTCACTAGATGAAGTTGCTTATACGACATAGAACCTAACATACGTAGGACAGAAACTAGAGCCAAGAACTGTAGCAGGACTTCTAACAGAGCGCTCCCCAAAAACCTTATCACCCTTCTCCCGTACAGGACTCAAAGAGTGCGGTTTCGAAGGCCTATTGTCCCGACCTGCGGTGCACGCCGCAAGCCGGGATGGAGAAGATCGTAGCAGCAGCGCAGTGCTCAGGAACCGGTGGCGAGAGGAAGAAGTAGTTTTGGTGTGTCTTGCTGAGAGGAGCGACCTCCCTTTTATAGGCGCAAGAGAAGGAGGCGAGAGGGCAGCGCCGGGAGCTGAAGGGGCCGAGGGAGATGAAATGAACAGACAGCAGCCGAAGGGTGCAACGTTCGCATTTAATCTCCACTACAGCAAAAACTTTCCATCTCCGAGTGACCTTTCGTATACCCGTAGTGCGTGGCAAAAATTTAGACATCGGCTCATTCCCGCAACCCGCGGCGCGTCGGGGCGAGGCGTGGCGGGCGGCGGAGGAGGAGCGCGCGTGGATGTCCCTGTTGTTCTCATGCTCATACAAGTGGGGAAAGAACCCCCCTTATAAGGAGGTCCAACTCCCACTAAACTAGCAATGTGGGACTAAACTTTTAGTAGTATCCTTTACCTTGCACAAATGGGCTAAGTGGGCCTCTAGGATTTATTAGGAATTTCTGAAATAATTATTGGGCTGCCCAAAATAGACTAAATTCCAGCAATTTCCTCTCCTCACAAAATTTGTGAACCCTGTAACACTTGCTTGACTTTTGAAATATATTCAGGTGGGGAGTCTCCCCCCCCCCCCCGTTGACCATTTCAAAAAAAAATTACCAGAGCTCGTTGATGTGTTTGAATGACAAATTCTCTGATTTGCAGATAAGAACGGCACTGCTCAACTGCAAGTAATATTGCCAGGAACTCCTTTTCATACACAGATAAAGTTTGATTGCGTGGACCCAGTGCTCGGCTAACAAAAGCAAGTGGATGCCCGTGTTGCACAAGAACTGCACCAATACCACGATCACTTGCATCAGACTCAACCACAAACGGTTCCTTGAAATTGGGCAGGGCCAAAACTGGAGCTGTCACCAGAGACTGTTTCAGTGTCTGGAATGAGGTTTCCTCAACTGAAGTCCAAAGAAACAAAGTACCCTTGCGCAAGAGATTTGTCATGGGCTTAGCAATGATTGATGCCATAATGATGAATGAATTTTCTATAATACCTAGCCAGTCCTAGAAAACTCCTAACCTCCTTAGCAGACACAGGGGATGGCCACTGTTCAATGGTGCTGATTTTAGATGTATCCGTTGCCACCCCATCCTTGCCAATGACATGACCCAAGTAGAGAAGTTGCTGAGAAGCAAACTCACATTTAGAATATTTGACATACCATTTTTCTCTTTGCAAAATTGCTAACACCTCCTTGACATGCTGTATGTGTGTAATTACAAGGTCTCACTGTAGACTAATATGTCATCGAAGAACACCAACACAAAATGTCTAAGCAGAGGTGACAGAGAGATGTTCATAGCCCCTTGAAATGTTGCTGGTGCTCCTGTTAAACTAGAACGCATCACCAGAAATTCAAAATCTGACTACTGCTAGAGTCTTCCGCAATTGAGCGGCCCCTTCCATGACCATCATCAACAAAATCAAGCAGGAGGTAACGCTTTGGGCTTTGGCTGGAGCGGAACACTTGGGTGTTGTAATGCCGCGAGAGTAGTCCTTTTATTCGCCGCTTTGCGGTTTATGTCTAAAACTTTCTCCCTTAATCAATGAAATGGCAAGTCTTTTGCCTTGTTTCAAAAAAAAAAAGTATGATCTTTCTTTTTCACCAGCAGAATTGGGGAAGAAAATGGGTTGCTGCTCCTCCTGATAACACCAGAGTCCAACATCTCTTGGATCTGCTTTTCCACCACATCTTTAAGTTCAGGAGCAAGTATGTAGGGTCTGAGAGAAAAAGCCCTAGCTCCAGGAATGAGGGGAATGGAATGGTCACAAGCTCTCTCTGGTGGCAGACCCACAGGCACAGAGAACACATCCTGGTACTTGTCAATTACTGCCTGAATCTCTGGAATAACAGTTTTGGCATTTTCTTCTGTTATCAGGGACAACTCAATAATGGTGTAAACAAATTCTACTGGAGTATCCCCTTGCAATGTAACAGTGGACCCAGCATAAGGAAAAGACATCCATCTCTGTCCCCAGTCAACAGTCATGGGGCTGTGCTTTGCAAGCCAGTCTAATCCCAAGATACCATCATAACAGCTAAGAGGTAAAACTATGAGATCATGGCTGAAAGAAATTCCATTAGCAGACCACTGGCGGTTGGGAACAAAACTACAGCAACTCATAATGCCCCCATTAGCTACCTTAACTTTGAGAAGACCATTATCTTGAACACCAGAAAGAGTAGCTGGTATTGTGGTGTCTACAAAAGAATGGGCACTGCCAGAGTCAATTAAGAAATTTCTCTGGTAGCCCTGAATGATCACAACCAGTCGGAAAGCATTGGCACCAGTCCTCCCTTGAGCAGCTTAGAAATAGCCATCAGATTAACTTCCTTGTCACTGCCAGTAACAGATTCCTCTTGCGCTATGCACTGAAAAAATTCTACCATTTCCAGCACCACATGCAGAGAAACTGTTTGTTTGCATTGATAACCCCTGCTCCATTTCTCTGCACCACATGCAGAGAAACTGTATGTTTGCATTGATGATCCCAATATATCGGATCTGGAAGCTCAACTAGATGTGATTCCTACCTAATAGAGATCTGCGGGTCTTCTCACTAGTTCTAGAATCTTTTTTTAAAGCTACTATTCAGAGCTAATTGTGATTCCTAGTGCAGGTCTGCGGGTCTTTTTTGTTGTGTGTGAAATTATTGCATCATGGAACTAACTGAAAAAACTATGTTTTTTTGCATTGACATTTTCAGATTGCACTAGTGTCACTACCTCACTACTAAGTTGCGGAAGTACACAAAGCATGAGACTACTGAACATACATCGAGCAATCGTATTTTCCGCGATTTCAGTAATGGGTATATTATTGCATCAGCTACTGCTAAGTGAATCAGGATTTCCAGAGTTAGCAAATCAATTTTTATTTGGTGGATCAGCTGCAGCTGTTATACGATAAGATAAATGACTAGTTCATGGTAGACAGAAAATAAAAGATGCTGATGTTTGATATGATTCACCCTATGTTGACTTGCAGAATCATTTAGAAAATTATTATGACATGGTTAAAATGCATCTTAGTTGAGACAAAGTTTTACTTATACACTTAATTTCTATCCACTGTTGCAATTTTTTATTCGATTGTCATCTTACAGAATGAGAGAAAAGTGCAACCAAGGACAAAAGTGCCATTTCAATTCTTGGAGAGGTTATCCTCTGCATCTTATATAACTCTGCCTTTGTACTGCTATTTCAAATTTAGTTATCGTCAAATTTGTATGGCATTCATTCACCACATGGTGCATGTCTCTCATGCTGTGAACCTGCAGTGAAGCTAGTAGCTAGAACATACGGTCTATGTCCGCCCCTTGTATGGAATATGTTGACATAAAAGCATGGTTTACAGTACATTAGTGATGCAAGCAAGCATAGTTCTGAAAACTTGGAACCATGTGTTATGGAAACAACATCAAAGAAAAGGAAAATATTTTTGGAGGCATCTGAAATTGAACATTCAGAAGATAAGAGTAACAAATGGGAAGGGCGATGCTTCAGAATCAACTGAAGTGCAAGTGTCTGTGGCAGTACTGGTTTCAGATAGCCAATCTGGAGCAGCAGCAACTGGGGTCCTTATTTGGGTGATTTTGCTTGAAACTGCAGGTTAAATTTGAGTATCTTCTTGCACAGAGAAGTTTGGAGCTGACGTACGTACCAATGCGTTTGTACTAGTATGTTTTTGTTCGCTGAACTGGTTTTGTAAGTTATCACTGTGTTATCATGTCATAGTAGAATCTGTAAATACATTTCTCTTATGCGTCTCTTTCCCAGCTTACAATTCTTTCGTGTGTGTGAATGAATCAGAGATCTGGACTGCCGAGACGAGGTTGTAACGCAATTTATGTTAAAAGTCAGCCTCATTGAAGATTTGACCAAGCGATATCGACTGCCTCTCTGTATGTTATGGTAAGCATCATTTGTTCTAGATGATTATATGCTCAAGAGTGCCTGGAGATGATGTGCTCAATTGGTTGATTTTTTTTTTTTTTTGCAGTGATCAGATTGCACTAGTGTCACTACCTCACTACTAAGTTGCGGAAAGTACACAAAGCATGAGACTACTGAACACACATCGAGCAATCGGTATTTTCCGCGATTTCAGTAATGGGTATATTATTGCATAAGCTACTGCTAAGTGAATCAGGATTTCCAGAGTAAGCAAATTAATTTTTATTTGGTAGATCAGCTGCAGCTTTATACGATTAGATAAATGACTAGTTCAAGGTAGACAGAAAATAAAAGATGCTGATGTTTGATATGATTCACCCTATGTTGACTTGCAGATTTTTGTTGAAAGTCAGCCTCATTGAAGATTTGACCCAGAGAGGATGAAGATTTGACCTCTGTAATATCGCCTCTCTGTATGTTGGTGTAAGCATCATTTGTTCTACTAGATAATTATATGCTCAAGAGTGCCTGGAGGTGATATGCTCAAGTGGTGCTAATTCATACTAGTAGTTGACAAATCCCTTGATTCCCTGTGATCTATAGAATCATATGCATATTTCTATGATTTCCCAGGAAATTGCTTTATGGTGTTTTCTTAGATGTCTCAGAATGTGTTGTGTGGAATTCTTCATTTTTATGCTTTCCCAAATTTATTTGGTTCTGGGGATTTTATCCCATTCCACATGTTACCATTTGACTAATACTCCTACTACTACTGCAGGAGTGAGTAGGACTCTTTTTTTTTTTTTTTGCGGGCGAGTGAGTAGGACTCATGGATGCTTGGTCAAACTATGTACCAGTACAGTACACTTGTACAGATGGAAGAAATACTCCAGTCCCCAAGGGCAAAAGGATTCGCTCCCATGGAGCAAGAGCATAGGATTCGCTCACGGACTGGCTTGTCTGCCACGTCCATGTTTGACGCTTGCGGGCAGTGGAGAGGGACAGTGGTGGTGGGGGCTTGCCTGCCAAGTGCCAACGGCCACCGGAGACGGATGGGCGGCGATGCCAATAATGTGAGCCATCCATCCATCCATCCATGTGACGGTGCTTTGGCCTGAAGTGTCGAGTGTCGACACCTATATTGATTTATTGAGCGGCTTTAGGTTGGAGGTGTCGACATCTTTGCTACGGACAGTCTTGAGGAGCTGCTGTACCCCATCGATTTTAAGAGCCTGGGTAGGTCCCGAGTGTCGACACCCTGCATTATTTATTGTTTTCTTCCCGTCGTCGAGTCAGTATCGTTGGCTTGCACGCCGGGGTCCATCCATCCATCCTTCGCATTCACGACCGCCCTTTGCCGTGTACAGGAGCCATCCACAGATTAGTAGTACTCCGCGCTAAGGCCAACTCCCCCGCGCCATCTCAAACGGACGTCCGTTTTGTCTGATTTCGGTCCGTTTGAGTAGGGGTTTGGGGTCATGTCCGGGCCTGTCCTTGGATGCGGTGGCCGTGCGCCCAGCGCGCGGCCGCATCCATTTGCCTCATTCTGTCCGCGTATATTTCTTTGCAAGTCCTTCAATTTTTTTTATCATTCATTTTCGGTACATAACAATACATCATCACATTTTGACTAGTAAAATAAGGCCAAAGAAAACAAGAACCATAAGAATACATTTGAGAAGATACCCGACTTCCATAACTGCTCCCTTGAGTTGAGTTAGCGCCTTCTCGACGCACTCATTGTTGATCTGTGGAGGAGGCACGACGTTGCCCCCTCCTTTCTTCTTCAAGCCAGAAGTCGACGTTGCTTCCTCACACGTAGTATCGTGCCTTGTTGCTTCTTCGCACGTAGTATCGTGCCTAGACTCTAATCTAGCAACAAATGCACTTGTCTCATCTAAAGCTTCTAAGCTAGCTAAAAGTGCACGAACATGCACTACATTTCGCTCGATCAACAGATCGATGTACTCTTCTTCCTAATACCAAAACTTGCATCCGGTCTAACAAAAAAACTTAAAGTTAGCACCACTAGTCTAATCCAAGAGCACAAACATGCACCGAAGCTAAAAGAGCACATACCCCATCGTTTAAGCACTTGATGAACACCCACCCGGGATGCTCCGGCGTTGTAGACACGCGGCGCACGACCACCCTTGGGCAGTGGTCGCATTTGATGAGGGGCAACGGTGCGTCGACGAGCTTTTGGGCAAGCACCGAGCCCGGCCGGCCGCCATTCACGTATCTGCCGGCGGACCACGGGCGGTGCAGATCCGAGCGGCTAGAGGACGAGCCACTGCCTGCATGTGGCCTTGCGGCCCTGCCAGGGCCTTCCGGCAAGGTGCCCGGCCAGTCCATGGCGCGGTCCGGCCTCCCACAGCCGGGCGAGCTCAAGACCGACCGGATCCGCCCCAAATCCGGCCGGCGGGTGCGCAAACAAGGTGGCCGTGCTTGGGTAGCTCGGCGGCGACGAGAGGAACGGGCTGGGCAAGCGCGCGTCCGAGGTGCACGGCTGCAACGGCAGCGGGCGGCCGGCGGCGGCGAGGGGGAGAGAGAGGGGAAGAGTGTGGAAGAGTGGAGTGGATGCGGCCAGAGGGAGGAGGGGGCGGATAGAAAAAGGCCCGTCCTGTGCCACCGACGAGCGGGCCAGGGGAGGACAGGCGCAGACGACCCGCGCGTCCGCTTGGTGTCCGTTTCACCCCAAAAGCAGCGCAAACTTGGGCCGCGGATGGGTCGAAAACGGACACAAAACGAACAATAGTCCGTTTGCGTCCGCGCGCTGGGCCTCCTCCTTTGTCCCTTTTACCCCAAACGGACCGGGACGGACATGATAGGATGCGTGCGGTGGAGTTGGCCTAAAGAAAGATTATAAGCCTGAACCTGAAGATGCTAAATTATGTACGTAGAAACATTCAGGCTTGTCATCTTAGGCAGTAGTGTAATTACCCTCAGGAATACTTCCTCTTCGGGGAGATTTGTACTACTAACAAGCTACTGCTCAGTCCTACACGCGAGGTTGGCCGGCACATCACGCTTCTTTTGTGTATTGTGTGTGTTGGCCGGCGTACCTAGCACGGCTCGCCTTCCGTCCTCAGCTTTCTTATTGATAACTCCGTAGCAATAGCACGTCACGCCTTTCGTGCCCATCTTTATTGGCTTCCCCGTCGTCACGCCTTTCGCCATCTTTTTAGTGTCTGGCACGGCACGTCGTCCGCAAACGTCCCTTTCTGCGGCATGCCCACGGTCCACTCCCCACCTCCCTAGTGGCCTCGTCGGGAACAAGTCCAACACCAGCCGTGCACCAAAGGGACGACACCGAATATACCGGCGGACATGTTTCGACGTGTCCGCGACTCCGCACACAACAGTTAAGGCCAACCCCTAATGATCCGGCCGCGTCTCTTTGGATCAAACGGGCGAAAAACGCACGGGTGCAAACGAATAAATGTTCGTTTTTTTGTCCGCTTTTGTCTCATTCCCGACTCATTGTCTAGGTTTGTGTCAAAGCGGACACAGGCAGGACGCGTGCCTTTCTCCTCCCATGGCCTGTCCTCCAGGGACACAGACGCCAACATTCCCTTCGTTTGCCCAAGACCATCTTGCGCTTCCTCTCCCCTCCCTTGTCCATGGCGGGCGCTCCGAAGAATACCAGCGACCCTGCCATCACAGTGTGCCCTGGCCCCTGCGGCGAAGAACAAGGGCCCCAAGAAGTCGAGGGAGGAACTCACGCCAGAGGAACTCGCAAAGCTCGACCATGAATCGGCCAAGAGGAGGGCCAGGCGCACCGTCGCGGCGGAGAAGAAAGTAACGGCCGCGCAACACAAGGCCGACATCGACGACAAGGAGTCCATCGTCACCAAGGCGCGCGCCCTCCTCATGTTAGGGTTGTGCCAACCCACGCCGACCATTCTCTCGGCGGTTGCCATGGCTGTGGCGAGCACAGGCTCGTTGGTCGTTCGCCCTCCACAATATCAGTCCCCGAACTCGTCTGTCACACCGGAGATGCCCGGGTTTCATCCAAAGCCGCTACATGGCCAGACCCGGTTCTCCACGTTGCCGGACGGCAGCGTGATAGCACCGGCCACCCCCTCCATCCCGACCGCGGTCGTCATCGACCTGAACATGACGCCTGGGTTCAGTGGCGTTCGCCAGTTGTCCGACAGGATGCAGAGGAAGCAACCACGGTCCATTCCTGCGGCCAACCTTGTGGGCGCCTGCAAGCTGTTCGATGAAATGCCACTGGTGATGCCAAAGGCTGACTACACTGCGTTCATGGAGCACGTCATCTACGAGGGTCGTGGCGAGGCCTTCCACCCCAACGGCCAAGGCCGTGCTTTCGATCCCGACGAGACCCAAAGCCAAGACGGCCATGGCCAATATGGTGATGACCAATTTGCTGCACAAGAAGAAGAGGAGGTCAACGACCATGGCAACTCATGGCATGAAGATTATGACATGTATTGCGAAGATGAGGAAGAAGAGGTCGACATTGCGGAGGAGCCATTGGTATTTATCGATGAGCTCGCCCAAAGGGCCGAAGCACAAAGTAGGAAGCAAAGTATTCGCACGGGATCATATACAAAAGAGGAGGACACTTTGATTTGTGAGAGTTGGGTGGTGATAGGCAAGATCCGACGAAAGGTGCCGAGTAAGAAGGATCCATCTTTTGGACGAGAGTTCATAAAACCTTTCGTGAGCGAAGGAAGTTTGCGCCCTACAAGTTTGCGAGCACCCGAAGCATCAACTCAATCCAAAAGAGATGGGGGTTCATTCAACAAGAATGCAACAAGTATTGTGTCGTGCTTGAGAGCATCCAAGCTCATCCAGGCCTAGGCGTGGGTGACTTGTTATGATCTCTCAATACTTCCATTGCTATTCCATGTTCATGTTTGCTTACATCTTGTGTCAATCGCTATTACATCTCTGGCCTCCTCTTTCAATGTGTAGGAATTTCAATCTTTGGAAGCCTTCTGTAGCGACCCGACCTCAGATGGTCAAGTCTCTGTGCTTCAGTGTCATCCCTGGATCAGTAATACTGACACACAGTACTCGAAGGATTTATAACAGAGTAGCAATCACACACTTATTACATCGAATGTCTCAAAAAGAGAACTTATTACAACAATATGACTTAAGGCCATCTAATGAGATAACAGCGGAAGGCCTGGAAGATAAAGTGAGTCCATCAACTCCAATGGCATAGCTGAGCTGCACGGCAACGACCTATCGAACCTTACTCCTCGTCTGAAAAGTCTGCAACATAATACGTTGCAGCCCGAGAACGGGTCAACACATGGAATATGCTGGCAATATAACACAATAAAGCAGGAACAGAATAATGCTATCACTACATGCATATTTGGTTGGTGGAAAGCTCTATGGTTAAAGTTTTGTGAAAAGCTAATTTTTCCCTACAACAAAGGAATGGATTTTAATTTAACTATCATGGTGGTTGAAACATTGAGAAGGTATAACCCCAACTCAATCCCAATTAAAGTAGTTAACAACCCAACAATATTATTTAAGAGTGATGAGATACATGTGATAACTCAAGTACTAGATACTCAAATTGTCCATAACCGGGGACACGGCTAACCATGATTAGATTGTACACTCTGCAGAGATTTGCGCACTTTTCCCCACAAGACTCGATCGCCTTCGTTGATTTTTCGCACTATATGGTGTTTGAGAAACGGATGACCGAGACATAGTCTTTCAGAAACATTAACTCTCTACTCCGGGTAGACCATACCAAATCTACAAAACCCACTACCTGCTGATCTACCTCTTCAAGAGGTTCACGTAACTTACTCAACTATGCTAGAGCCCATAATAGCTTGTGGCTGCACACAGAAGTTTCTAGCATGAATAATCTCAGTTCCCTTTGAGCCTGGGTGGCGGTCCATAGGAAGATCACACGGGTACACCGAGATTTCCAAAAATAAAACAGACAACACTGGGTTCCCCAGGTGCCTCAATCCACCCAGATGTGTATTAAAGTTGCCACCTTAAATTAAACCATTAATTAACAACCTCACATCTGTCATGGATTCACTCAAACCCAAACCACGTCTACGAGCATAGCATAGCAATATAAGCAACACATAGAAGTAACTCCCAAGGGTTTGATAATAACAGGGCAAAGGTTCTACCTCAACTACTACTTCCCAACCCACAAGTTAATGACATCCTAACCATGCAATATTTGAGGATGAAACTAATGCATAAAAACTGGGTATGAAAAGAGTATGATCAAAGTGTTACTTGCCTTGCTGACGATCCGCAAATCCTAGAGACTCGTAGTAACACGCTTCGCACTCCGGGAATTCTATCACAAGCAAACAATAACATACATAAGCAACAAGCAAAGATGCACAAGCAAAACTTCAACTAAAGAGGCTGACCAGAAAGTTCAACTTAAGAACTTCGGTTGCAAAAAGAATCAAACCAAACGAAACTCAAACGGCAAAAGAAATAGGGTCCATTTTACTAATCTGAACCTAGGTCAAATTTTACAGAGGCAAAAACTTATTTGAGTTGATTATTTGGAAAGAGGGTTTCGAGACGAAACTCTAGGCGCTTGAATCGCCTGATTCCGATAAACGAGCGAAAAGTTATACTAGAACGAAAATCGGATAAGAAATCGCGATCAGAAAAATCGCGGAATAAATCCGATAAAAAGAAAAGCAACGAACAGCTTAACGAACGAACGTTCGTTAAGTGAACCTAAACGAAGAACGCGTTCATTAAAATTAACGAACGAGCGAACGCTCGCTAAATAAACAAACCGAAGAAAAATAAACCGATCTAAAATAAAAAATAAAAACCTAGGGTTTTCTAAAAAACGAACGGTTTTTTCTTCGGAAAACCGGGGCGGCGGGGCGGCTACCTTGCCCGGCTCCGGCGGGGCTCAGCTGGGCGTGGGGTGGCGGCGGGAGGCGGCGGCGGCTCCGGGTGGCGGCGGCGGCTCGGGCGGGGCGGCGGGGCTCGGGCTCGGCTCGGGCTCGGCTCGGGCTCCGGCTCGGGGCGGCTCGGGGGCGGCGGTGGTGAGAGGCGGCGGGGGGGGGGGGGGGGGGGTCCGGTATTTAAAGGAGGGGGAGACGGCGGCTTGAGGAAGGGCGCTAGCGACGGCGGCGGTAGGTGGTGTCCGCCTCGGACACGGCGGCGGCTTGGACCGGCCTGGCTGGGCCTCGGCCCAGTCGGGTGCGGGCGCGCGCGCGAGTTTTTTTTTAAATTATTCCGCTGAGACTTAGAAAGATCCTAGGAAAATAAATAAAAATCTAAAAATGCCAAAACAAATTTTCACCGTCTAAATGAAATATTTAGAACGAGATGAACATTTTCTTGGCCCTAAAATGCAATTTTTGAAAACGTGCAATTTTTCTAACGCGAATAAAATCCAAATAAAATCAAATAAAATCCAACAAATGATTTTAACATTTTTCCTCCAATATTTCAATTGTTTTGAATATGTCATATTATCTCCTCTCATATATTTTATTATGAAATATTTTTCCGGAGAGAAAAATAATTAAAATAAAAAATCCTCGTTTTCACTTTTTGATAAAATCAAATATGAAAACCGGAAAATCCCCAACTCTCTCCGAGGGTCCTTGAGTTGCTTAGGATTTCGAGGATGGCGGAACGAAGATGCAATAAAATATGATATGCATGAATGACCTATGTATAACATTCCAAATTGAAAATTTGGGATATTACACCTTCAAGGCCCGTCATAGGAACAAGCCTTTCACTCTCACATATTATTGGTCGCTCATTAGTGAGTTTCCCAAGTTCAAAGACCAATATGCCGCTCTTAAGAAGAAAGGAGGGAAGGCGGCCATGGCTGAGAACGGAGATTTGTTGTAGAGGCCGAGGGGCAAGACCAACTCGAAGGCTGATGAGAAGCGTGATGTGTCATCCATGGCCTTGCAAGCAACTTTGCAAGGCATGATGACTCAAAAGGATGTGAGAGAGGAGAGGAAGAGCAAAGGGAGGGAGGAGCAAATGAAGATATAGTTGGAGCTCCTAACAAAGAAGTTTGACATGGAGGAGGTCGCACAATTGAAGAAGCTCACAATCGAGGCCACCAGTGCCAATACCAAGGAAAAAGCGGTGGCTCTAGATTTCATGAGCGTCGACATGACCAACATGTCCCCAAAGAGAAAGATTTGGTTACCGAACCGACAGAAAGAGATGTTCGAGCAAGACGGCCTGAACTAGGGAGGCCTGGGCCATGGACTATGGTCGTTCCTTTTGAAGGCTGGCTAGTGTGCCTGCCGCTGGCTTTGTTGTCGGCGTGAAAAACTTGTCATTTTGAAGGTTGGCTAGTGTGTCGGCCGCTGGCTTTTTTGCCGACGTGGAACTTGGGGGCTCACACTTTTCATAGGCTTGCATATTGATATGTCTCCAATGTATCTATAATTTTTTATTGTTCCATGCTGTCATATTATCATTCTTGGATGTTTTATATTCATTTTATATCAACTTTATATCATTTTTCGGGACTAACCTATTTGCATAGTGCCCAATGTCAGTTGTTGTTTTTTTGCTTGTTTTTCACTTCGCAGAATATCCATATCAAACGGAGTCCAAACGCAACAAAACTTTTTGGAGATTTTTTTCTGCCCAGAAGACAACATGGGAGCCAAGAAAGTGCACGAGGGGAGGCCCATGGGGCCCACGGGAGTCCTTTCCACCGCCTATCAGCTCTACAAATACCCAAATATTCCAGAAACCATAGGGGAGTCGAAGAAAACAATTCCAGCCGCCGCAAGTTCCAGAACCACGAGATCCATCTAGAGCCCTATTTTGGCACCTTGCCGGAGGGGAACACAATCACGGAGGGGTTCATCATCCTCATCAGTACTCCTCCGATGATGATGATGCGTGCGAAGTTCACCACAAACCTATGGGTCCGTTGGCTTCTTCTCTCTTTTTGATTCTCAATACAATGTTCTCCTCGGTGTTCTTGGAGATCTATTTGATGTAATGACTTTTTCCGGTGTGTTTGTTGGGATCCGATGAATTGCATGTTTATGATCAGATTTATCTATGAATATTATTTGAGTCTTCTTTGATCTCTTATATGCATGATTATTATAGCCTCGTATTTCTTCGAAACTTTGGTTTGGTTTGGCCAACTAGATTGATTTTTCTTGCAATGGGAATAGGTGCTTTGTGATGGGTTCGATCTTGCGGTGTTCTCCCCTAGTGACAGAAGGGGTAGCGAGGCACGCATGTATTGTTGCTATTAAGGATAAAAAGATGGGGTCTATTCCTACATGAATAGATTTTGTCTACATCATGTCATCGTTCTTATTGCATTACTTCATTTTTCCATGAACTTAATACACTAGATGCATGCTAGATAGCGGTCAATGTGTGAAATAACAATAGTAGATGTAGACAGGAGTCGGTCTACTAATCTTGGACGTGATGCCTATATACATGATCATTGCCTTGGATATCGTCATAATTATTTGCTCTTCTATCAATTGCCCAACACTAATTTATTTATCCACCGTATGTTATTTTCTCGAGAGAAGCCACTAGTAAAATCTATGGCCCCCGGGTCTATTTTCTATCATATTGTTTTCAGATCTATTATTTCAAAAAATCCAAAAATACCTTACTGCACTATTTATTTATTTTATTTTGTGTTTTTGCAAGATCTATTTGTCCAATCTCGTACAATTTTATCTATCTCAACATCGAGGGGGGATTGACAACCCCTCTTACACGTTGGGTTGCAAGTATTTGTTATTTGTGTGCAGGTACTATTTACATAGTGTTGCTTGGTTCTCCTATTGGATTGATAACCTTGGTTTCATAACTGAGGGAAATACTTACCGTTGTTGTGCTGCATCATCCTCTCCTCTTTGGAGAAATGCTAACGTAGATACAAGCAATCACATATGTTTGTCAGCCGCTGGCGTTTTTGCCGGCATGAACGATGGCCGCTGGCGTGAACGATGGCCGCTGGCATGGAGCTACGTCTTTGTTGTCAATAGTTTTACATGTAGGCGGCCAAGATGCGTCTGCGCGTTGAGCGCACGACCAACGCATCTAGAAAAAAGGGCCGGATGCCGCCCCATTGCCACCCTCAAATGGACAAAATCCAAACAAAACGGGCGTCCATTTGGCGTCGTGCATTGGAGTTGGCCTAAGAGGACCGACATTCGATTTATGCATTAAATGTGCTTACTTATTTTACTTTTATATTCAGGGCACTTAAAATAATTAATATAACTAGTATCCTTCATCCATAATCATGTTGTATAAAAATTTCAATGCAACAAGAATTCAAATATAGATATTACAATCCAGACATGAAGCTTTGCAAAAAATAATTGAAATTTGAATTCAATTTATTTGGACGCATATTTTTGTTCTCTCATCAGAGAGCTCACAAATGTTCAATCAGATCATTCTGAAATTGCTCATGAGCTGCTCAATGCCAAATTTATCGTATTTGGATAAATTCATGAAATGTCACGAGATTGTGCTCTGTAAGTTGGATAGGATCACCCATGTGCTTAAAGAAAATCAACGAAAGGACTGCTACATCTTCACTTCGCCTTTAATCTTCTCGACAATAGTCATTCTTCCTTGGACACTCCGAACGAATATTGCTTCACGTTAGCAGTAATTTTAAGGGGTCAATTCCTTCGATGCAGACTTTGCACTTTCATGTCTTCCTGAAATGTAGCTCATCCTTCTTTGCAATGCAGAGAATTTTGGTGAAGTTCTTCAAACTTCTCACTGAATACAACATTCTTCTCGGGCTTTCATGGACTATTTCTCTTTGTGTGCACTAGAAAACAAATTAGTCCATGCATGTTTCCGACAACAATCTCTAAAACACAAGGAGGCGGATTATTGCACCAACATAAGGCCTCTCCATTGGCTAACGATCCGCTGAGTTGATGCAAGACTTTCTCAATTTTTTGTCTTCCCTTATGAACCACTACCATCATTCTCTTTGACATCCAAAGTGCTAAGTCCATTACTCACGCTCATGTATTTGAGTCTTTTCCGAGATTTATCTATGTGTCATTTTTAGCCTTGTATTTCTCTCCGATCTATCTATCTCTTTTGGCCAATTAAATTGATTTATCTTTAGTGGGAGAGGTGCTTGGTAGTAGGTTCAATCTTGCGGTGTCCTTACTCTGTGACAGGAGGAGTTGCAAGGCACATATTTGTATTTTTGCTACTAAGGGTAAAACGACGGGTTACGAACATATTATTTGATCTTACTTTGTCTACATTGTGTCATCATGCATAGAGCGTTACTCTGTTTTTCATGAAATTAAGACATTGAGATGCATGCTGGATAGCGGTCTTGGGGTGGAGTAATAATATTAGATGCAGATGGATTTTTGGTCTTCTTGTCACTGACATAATGCCTATATATTGAACATGTTATGAATAATCATCATAACTAAGTGCTATTCTACCAATTGTCCAACATAATTTGTCTACTCACCATTACTATGCTCGTGAGAGAGATACCTCTAGCAAACATATGGCCCCCGAGTCCATCTTTCATATTTAAAACCCTAAAAATTCCTCTCTTTTTCCTTTTTATTTTATTTTTTTTATTTTATCTATCTTCCACTATCAGATTTAATCCTTGCAATTGGCGAGAACAAGAGGATTAACAACCCTCTTTCCTTCGTTGGGTGCAAGCATTTGCTTTGTGTGTGTGCATGTACCGCTTATTGAAAGATCGAGGATGTCGCCTAGAGGGGGGTGAATAGGCGCTTTAAAATAATTAAGGTTTAGGCTTGAACAAATGCGGAATAAACCTAGCGGTTAATTTGTCAAGCACAAAACCTACAAGAACAAGGCTCACCTATGTGCACCAACAACTTATGCTAAGCAAGATAAACAACTAAGTGATAGCAAGATATATGACAAGAAACAATATGGCTATCACAAAGTAAAGTGCATAAGTAAAGGGCTCGGGTAAGAGATAACCGAGGCACGCGGAGACGATGATGTATCCCGAAGTTCACACCCTTGCAGATGCTAATCTCCGTTTGGAGCGGTGTGGAGGTACAATGCTCCCCAAGAAGCCACTAGGGCCTTTGTAATCTCCTCACACCCTCGCACAATGCAAGATGCCGGGATTCCACTAAGGGACCCCTAAGGGCGGTCGCCGAACCCGCACAAATGGCAACCCTTGGGTGCGGTCACCGAACCCGTACACTTTGGCAACCCTTGGGGCGGTCACCGGTACCCGTCAAATTGCTCGGGGCGATTTCCACAACCTAAGTGGAGACCTCAACGCTTGCCTGGAGCTTTACACCACAATGATTGAGCTCCGAACACCACCAACCGTCTAGGGTGCCCAAGCACCCAAGAGGAACAAGCTCAAGGGTACCAAGCACCCAAGAGTAATAAGCTTCTCAACTTGTAACTTGCACGTATCACCATGGAGAACTCAAACCGATGTAGCAAATGCAATGGCAAGGGCACACGGAGTGCCCAAGTCCTTCTCTCCCAAATCCCAGCAAAGCAACTAATGCTAGGGAAGAAAATGAGAGGAAGAACAAGAAGGAGAACACCAAGAACTCCAAGATCTATATCCAAGGGGTTCCCCTCACATAGAGGAGAAAGTGACTGGTGCAAATGTGGATCTAGAACTCCTCTCTCTTTCCCCCCCCCCCAAACTAGCAACAATCCATGGAGGGAATGAGAGATAACAAGCTCGAAGAAGGTCAACGGTGGGGGAAGAACATGAGCTCAAAGGATTAGGTTCATTGGGGAAGAAGACCCCCTTTTATAGGTGGGGGGAAATCCAACTGTTATGCTCACAGCCCGCACAGAGCGGTACTACCACTAGGGCGGTGGAGGCCCTTAGAAAAATAACAGCAAGGATGCAAAGGACCGGTAGAACCACCGGAGTGGTACTACTGCTTGTCCTCACGGTACTACCACTGGGGGTAGTGGTACTACCGCTAAGGGTAGCGGTACTACTGCTTGCGAGCAGTACTAAAGAAATACATCTGTGCCTACCACCGCTGGACTTATGACGAGTTTTTGGTCTGGAGCGGAAGTAGCTGCGGTAGTACCGCTCCCAGAGCGGTAGTAAAAAAATACATCCCCTCCAAGCGGTAGTACCGCTCCTGTGAGCGGTAGTACCACTGCAGCCTTTTTAAGGACACCAAAACTGATACAACTTCTGCAAACAGACTTCGAATTCAACGAAACCAAGTTTGTTGGAAAGCTAGCGACAAGGGCTAACACAATCTTGATAGAAATAACAATAAGAAGGAAATTAGAAAAGGCCCATAAGAAAATGGTGAGAGCCCTTCCTAGAATAAGATCGGTAAAACCTCCAACACCGAAAACGCAAATAGAAGAAGCATGTGAACTTTGTTTTCGATGAACTCGAGCTTGTCAAGAAGATGACTAATAACCCACAATTGTAGGGGATCGCAACAGCTTTCGAGGGTAAAGTATTCAACCCAGATTTATTGATTCGACACAAGGGGAGCCAAAGAATATTCTTGAGTATTAGCAGTTGAGTTGTCAATTCAACCACACCTGGATAACTTAGTATCTGCAGCAAAGTATTTAGTAGCAAAAGTGGTATGATAATAAAGGTAACGGTAGCAAAAGTAATATTTTTGGGTTTTGTAGTAGTTGTAACAGTAGCAACGGAAAAGTAAATAAGCGAAGCACAATATGTGAAAAGCTCGTAGGCAATGGATCAGTGATGGATAATTATGCCGGATGCGATTCCTCATGTAATAGCTATAACATAGGGCGACACAGAACTAGCTCCAATTCATCAATGTAATGTAGGCATGTATTCCGTAAATAGTCATACATGCTTATGGAAAAGAACTTGCATGACATCATTTGTTCTACCCTCCCGTGGCAGAGGGGTCCTAGCGGAAACTAAGGGATATTAAGGCCTCCTTTTAATAGAGAACCGGAACAAAGCATTAGCACATAGTGAATACATGAACTCCTCAAACTATGGTCATCACAGAGAAGTATCCCGATTATTGTCACTTCGGGGTTGTCGGATCATAACACATAACAGGTGACTATAGACTTGCAAGATAGGATCAAGAACACACATATATTCATGAAAACATAATAGGTTCAGATCTGAAATCATGGCACTCGGGCCCTAGTGACAAGCATTAAGCATAGCAAAGTCATAGCAACATCAATCTCAGAACATAGTGGATACTAGGGATCAAACCCTAACAAAACTAACTTGATTACATGGTAAATCTCATCCAACCCATCACCGTCCAGCAAGCCTACGATGGAATTACTCACGCACGGCGGTGAGCATCATGAAATTGGTGATGGAGGATGGTTGATGATGACGATGGCGACGAATCCCCCTCTCGGGAGCCCCGAACGGACTCCAGATCAGCCCTCCCGAGAGAGATTAGGGCTTGGCGGCCGCTCCATGTCGTAAAACGCGATGAAACTTTATCTCTGATTTTTTTCTCCCCGAACGTGAATATATGGAGTTGGAGTTGAGGTCGGTGGAGGTCCAGGGGGCCCACGAGATAGGGGGGCGTGCCCTATAGGGGGGGGCACGCCCCCTGTCTTGTAGACAGGGTGTGGGCCCCCTGGTGTATTTCTTTCGCCCAGAAACTCTTATTAATTCCAAAAAGTGCCTCCGTGGATTTCCAGGACATTCCGAGAACTTTTCTTTTCTACACATAAAACAACATCATGGCAGTTCTGCTGAAAACAACGTCAGTCCGGGTTAGTTTCATTCAAATCATGCAAGTTAGAGTCCAAAACAAGGGCAAAAGTGTTTGGAAAAGTAGATACGTTGGAGATGTGTCAACTCCCCCAAGCTTAAACCTTTGCTTGTCCTCAAGCAATTCAGTTGATAAACTGAAAGTGATAAAGAAAAACTTTTAGAAACTCTATTTGCTCTTGTTGTTGTAAACATGCAAAGCCATCATTCAGGTTTCAGCAAATATTATGAACTAACCATACTCACAATAACACTTAGGTCTCACAATTACTCATATCAATAGCATAATCAGCTAGCGAGCCATAATAATAAAACTCGGATGACAACACTTTCTCAAAATAATCATAACATGATATAACATAATGGTATCTCGCGAGCCCTTTCTGAGACCGCAAAACATAAATGCAGAGCACCTTTAAAGATCAAGGACTGACTAAACATTGTAGTTCATGGTAAAAGAGATCCAGTCAAGTCATACCCAATATAAACCAATAGTAATGAGTGCAAATAACAGTGTGCTCTCCAGCGGGTGCTTTTTATTAAGAAGGGTGATGACTCAACATAAAAGTAAATAGATAGGCCCTTCGCAGAGGGAAGCAGGGATTTGTAGAGGTGCCAGAGCTCGATTTTAAAATAGAGATTGAATAACATTTTGAGCGGCATACTTTCGCTGTCAACGCAACAACTATGAGATGGCTGTATCTTCCATACTACATGCATTATAGGCAGTTCCCAAACAGAATGGTAAAGGTTTATACTCCCCAACCACCAACAAGCATCAATCCATGGCTTGCTCGAAACAAGGAGTGCCTCCAACTAACAACAGCCCTGGGGGAGTTTTGTTTAATTATTTTGATTTGCTTTGATCTTTTTGGATCATGGGACTGGGCATCCCGGTTACCGGCCCTTTCTCGTGAATGAGGAGCGGAGTCCACTCCTCTTGAGCATAACCCACCTAGCATGGAATATATAGGCAGCCCTAGTTGTAACATGAGCTGCTCGAGCATACAAAACATAATTTCATTTGAAGGTTTGGAGTTTGGCACATACAAATTCACTTGGAACGGCAGGTAAATACCGCATATAGGAAGGTATAGCGGACTCATATGGAATAACTTTGAGGTTTAAGGAGTTTGGATGCACAAGTAGTATTCCCGCTTAGTACAGGTGAAGGCTAGCAAAAGACTGGGAAGCGACCAACTGAGAGAGCGACAACAGTCATAAACATGCATTAAAATCAATTCACACTGAGTACAAGCATGAGTAGGATATAATCCACCATGAACATAAATATCATGAAGGCTATGTTGATTTGATTCAACTACATGCGTGAACATGTGCCAAGTCGAGTCACTCAATTCATTCAAAGGACGATACCATCCCATCATACCACATCATAATTATTGTAATAGCATATTGGCACGCAAGGTAAACCATTATAGCTCATAGCTAATCAAGCATGGCACAAGCAACTATAATCTCTAAATGTCATTGCAAATATGTTTACTTCATAATAAGCTGAATCAGAAACGATGAACTCATCATATTTACAAAAACAAGAGAGGTCGAGTTCATACCAGCTTTTCTCATCTCAATAAGTTCATCATATATCGTCATTATTGCCTTTCACTTGCACGACCGAACGATGTGTATAATAATAAGAGTGCATGTGCATTGGACTAAGCTGGAACCTGTAGGCATTCAACTCAAGAGAGAAGACAGGGTAATATGGGATCTAAGTTAAATAAATAATCATGCATATAAGAGCCACTAAGCATTTTCAATATAGTCTTCTCAACCCCCAAAAAGAAAGAAAAGAAAATAAAACTATTTACACGGGAAAGCTCCCAACAAGTAAAAGAAGAACGAGAAATCTTTTTGGGTTTTCATTTTAATTTCTACTGCAAGCATAGAATTTTAAACTAACTAATTTTATTTTGGTTTTTTCTTAAAGTTTATCAAACACACAAGAAGAAAACTAGAAAAAGAAAATTAAACTAACATGGATAATACAATGAAAGAGTATGAGCACCGACAACTAGTGTGTGAACATGAATGTAAAGTCGGTGAGAAATACGTACTCCCCCAAGCTTAGGCTTTTGGCCTAAGTTGGTTTAATACCAAGGACCGCCTGGCTGATATCCATAAGTGAAATCGGGGTCGTACTGAGATGCAGCGGCAACCGCCTCCTGAGCTGCGGCGCGTTGGCGAGCTGCCTCCGCTCTCCTCTCGTGTTCAGCTGCTTCCTCCCTGGTGACAACATATCTTCCTTCTACCTGATAATCAAAAAGGTAGTGATGAAGTCATGTACCTAGGGTAGGGTTACGGACCTGTCCAAGGTACCCTCCCCAAGGACATCTTTTTAGAAGAAGCCGTCTTCCAGTCGACTAAGAGGAACTCCACTCGATGGACTAGAAGACACTCGACGAACCTGAAGACACTCGACCATGAAGACTCACTCGACCACCAGGAGTTCAGGATCTACTCTATATCCAAACGGTATGTAATTAAGTAGTCTTAATGGTCATGATGACACTTTATGTAGGGCGTTACCAGTAACGCCAGATCTTAATGTACTTTAACCCTCTGCTACGTGGGCTGGCTGGGGTCTTGGCGTCCTCTATATAAGCCACCCCCCTCCACTGGTAGAAGGGTTCGCACCCCTGTAACTCTCACACACATAATCCAGTCGACCGCCTCCGGGCTCCGAGACGTAGGGCTGTTACTTCCTCCGAGAAGGGCCTGAACTCGTAAAACACTTGTGTGCACAACTGCTCCATAGCTAGGATCTTGCCTCTCCATACCTACCCCCTATTCTACTGTCAGACTTAGAACCACGACAGTTGGCGCCCACCGTGGGGCAGGTGTCTTAGCGACTTGTTGGAGAAGTTGCAATTTTTTCGATTCCCATCATCATGGTTTCAGGTGGAGTTTTGGTTGAGGGCCGCGAGATCCGTCTCGGCGCGCTCACATTCGTCGCCGACGACTCTGCCTGGCTGCAGGAGGCTCCGCTCGACGTGGATGCGCTCCCGGTCCGCGGAGCTACGCACTTTCGAGCATGCGCCCGCGGCGTCCTTCTGCGGCAACCGTCGACTCAGTATCGGCCGGTTTTCGTGTCATCCTCCCTCCCAGCTTCCCGCCGGCGTAAGCGCTCCGGTCGGTCGAGGCTTCAGCGGTGGGTGAGGCACGCAGTGGCTCGCCAGTCGACCACTGCCCAAGTCGCGGCAATCGAGCCCGACGAATCTCTCTACGGCCTGTTCGACCTGTCGACTGGCTCCGCAGAGACTGCATCCGAATGCGACAGCAGTGATCCGGCGGCGGAGGTCCTGATGGTCAATGGGCCGCACGTTCCCCCCGGCTTTCCTGGCGCCGAGGGAGGCAACGGCGGAGGCGACCCGTCGCACGACCATGAGGAGTACCGCCCCGAGCCCCTCGACTCGCAGCAGAGGGAAGAGCTTCGCCGCCGGAACATGGATGCGCTTCATACTCCGATCGTTGGAGAAACCCCTGAGGCTCGCGCCTTAGAGGACGCGCGCTTGGCCAACCTGGCTGAGCGCACTCGACTGGAGAACCTTCAGCGGGCACTCGACGAGCGCGCGCGGCAACGGATTCCAGACTCCAGTCGACGCCAACTCTTTAAACCTCCGACTCAGGTATACCGCACTCCAATCCAGAATTTGGCAGCTGCAACACGTATAGCAGAGTCGATTCAGCCTTCCCAGTCAGAGGCTGGCAGAGGCTTGATGCAGATCAGGGATTTGCTCCGGGCAGCTGGAGATCAGAATTCGGCTGTGTCGCAGTCGCGGAACAGGATTCATAGCAGGTCCGTGGCGGCGAATACTGTCCAGTCAGCTCATAGCCCCAGATCGCCCCCGAGGCGTGAAGGGCATGGCGACCGACACGATCAGTACAGGAACTATGAGCAGGATGATCACCGAGTCGATCGCAACGATCGACGTCGAGTGCCCACTCCTCCCCGGAGGGGTGGATCATATATGCCTCGACAGCAGGATGACAGACGCCAGTACAGTGGCGGGCGAAGAATTCCAGTCGACCCCAGGGAACCAGGCTTTGATGCGAGATCCATCATCGTTCAAGGTCTGGTCGACCGGAACAGAGCCCACAGAGAGGGTAATGACAGAGATGTACCCACCAGCAGCCGAGTGCACGTCTCCGGACCAGAGTGTTTCAGCAGAGCCATCAGAGCCGCGGTGATTCCTCCCAACTTCAGGTTGGCGACTGGAGTCAGCAAGTTCAACGGTGAGTCCAAGTCCGATACTTGGCTTGAGGACTACCGAGTGGCTGTTCAGATCGGCGGTGGAAATGACGAGGTGGCCATGAAGCATCTGCCTCTCATGTTGGAAGGGTCAGCCAGGGCATGGCTGAATCAGTTGACACCCAGCAGCATCTACACGTGGGAGGACCTCTCCCGAGTGTTTGTCAGGACGTTCGAAGGAACGTGCAAGCGGCCAGCGGGACTGACAGAGCTGCAATCTTGTGTACAGAAGTCGAATGAGACTCTGAGGGATTACATCCAGAGATGGATCACACTGCATCATACAGTAGAAAATGTATCTGATCACCAGGCAGTCTGCGCCTTCAAGGAGGGCGTAAAGTACAGAGAGCTAAGCCTGAAATTCGGTCGAACCGGAGACATGTCTCTGAGTCGAATGATGGAAATAGCCACCAAATATGCCAATGGTGAGGAAGAGGATCGGCTCCGGAGCGGCAAACACAAGTCAGTCGCCCAGGACACCGGAGGTGGAAATTCCAGTCGGAAGCAAAAGCGTAAAGCTGAGCCAGCCGCACCTGGAGAAGCCTTGGCCCTGAACCAAGGAAAGTTCAAAGGGAAACCCAAGGGGCCTTGGAACCCCAAGAAAGTGAAATATAAAGAAGGGAATGACGTGTTGGATTTACCATGTCACATCCACACCAAGAAAGACGAAGAGGGTAATTTCATCTACCCGAAGCATACCACTCGACAGTGTCGACTCCTGATACAGCAGTTCCAAGGGAAGCAGTCCAAGGACAAAGAAAAAGAGTCGGACAAGGTTGAGGACAAGGAGGATAGTGACGGGGAATATCCGCAGGTCAATTCCACCTTGATGATTTTTGCCGATGTTGAGAGCAAAAACCGACTGAAAGTTATAAACCGAGAGGTGAATATGGCTGCTCCGTCAACACCCAATTACCTGAAGTGGTCTCAGACTGCCATTACATTCGACCAATCTGATCACCCCACGCACATAGCCACCCCTGGGAGGCAAGCGTTGGTGGTCGACCCGTCGTTGAGGCACTCGACTGACCAAAGTGTTGATGGATGGCGGCAGCAGTTTGAATATACTGTATGCTGAGACGCTGAAAGGGATGGGCATTCCGATGTCCAGACTGAGCACGAGCAACATGAGTTTTTATGGAGTCATCCCTGGCAAGAAGGCCGCATCACTCGGCCAGATTGCTCTTGATGTAGTTTTTGGTGATTCAAAGAATTTCCGCAAGAGAAGCTGACATTTGAGGTTGTGGATTTCCAGAGTGCCTATCATGCAATTTTGGGCAGGCCAGCTTATGCACGTTTTATGGCTCGACCATGTTACGTGTACCTCAAACTAAAGATGCCTGGCCCTAAAGGCGTGATCACTGTCACTGGTAACCGCAAGAAGGCAGAAGAGTGCTTCCAGAAAGGCTCAAAGATCGCCGATGCTCAGATGGTGGCAGAAGAGTGGCAGGAACACCAAAGGAATGCAGACCCGAGTGATTTGTTGCGAGCCAAAAAGCCTGCTACGGAATCAGCGTTCCAGTCATCCGGTGAGACAAAACCAGTTCACATCCACCCGACTGACCCTAACGCTGCCCCGACTCATATCTCCACAACACTCAACCCCAAATAGGAAGAAGCGCTCATCCAGTTCCTCCGTGAGAACTGGGACATCTTTGCATGGAAACCTTCTGACATGCCGGGTGTACCCAGGGGACTGGCTGAGCATCGTCTACGAGTCGATTCAAAGGCAAAACCTGTGAAGGAACATCTGCGACGGTCCGCCGTCCAGAAAAGGAAGGCCATTGGCGAAGAAGTGGCTCGGCTCCTAGCAGCAGAGTTTATCCGAGAGATTTACCACTCCGAGTGGCTCGCCAATGTCGTCATGGTCCCCAAAAAGGACAATTCGCTTCGCATGTGCATCGATTTTAAGCATATCAATCGGGCCTGCCCGAAAGATCATTTTCCTCTTCCCCGCATCGACCAAATAGTCGACTCGACTGCGGGATGTGAGCGACTGTCTTTCTTGGACGCTTATTCCGGGTACCATCAGATCCGTCTGTTTGGGCCCGATGAGATCAAAACGGCTTTCATCACCCCATTCAGGTGCTTCTGTTATGTCACCATGCCATTCGGCCTCAAGAATGCCGGAGCCACGTTCATGAGGATGATTCAGAAGTGTTTGCTCACTCAAATCAGTCGGAATGTGGAAGCGTACATGGATGACATAGTGGTCAAGTCACGGAAAGGTTCCGACCTGCTGACTGACCTCGCTGAAACATTTGCCAACCTTAGGAGGTATGATATCAAGCTTAATCCATCAAAGTGCACATTTGGAGTTCCTGGCGGAAAGTTACTCGATTTTCTCGTTTCTGAACGAGGAATCGACGCCAACCCAGAAAAAGTTGGCACTATACTCCGAATGAAACGCCCCGTGCGTGTGCACGATGTCCAAAAACTTACTGGATGCTTGGCCGCGTTAAGTCGATTCATCTCTCGCCTCGGTGAAAAGGCATTGCCTCTTTACCGACTGATGAAGAAGTCAGACAAGTTCGAGTGGACTCTAGAAGCTGATGCAGCGTTTGCAGAGCTAAAAACCCTGCTTTCCACCCAGCCGGTGCTTGCTGCCCCAATCAGCAAAGAGCCTTTGCTGCTTTACATTGCAGCCACAGGACAAGTCAACAGTACTGTACTTACGGTCGAGCAGGAAGAAGAAGGGAAAGCCTTCAAAGTTCAGCGCCCAGTATATTACATTTCTGAAGTCCTGACCCCATCCAAGCAACGATACCCTCATTATCAGAAGCTTGTATATGGGATTTATATGACCACGAAGAAAGTTGCTCACTACTTCTCTGACCATATTATCACAGTCGTCACCGACGCCCCCTTATCAGAGATTCTGCACAACAGAGACGCAACCGGTCGAGTGGCAAAATGGGCGATTGAACTTCTTCCCCTAGATATCAGATTTGAGGCAAAGAAAGCTATCAAGTCCCAAGCAATAGCAGATTTCCTCGCCGAGTGGACTGAACAGCAGTTACCGACCCAAGTTCACTCGGAGCACTGGACTATGTTCTTCGATGGCTCCAAAATGCTGAATGGTTCCGGTGCCGGAGTGGTCTTGGTTTCCCCCCGAGGAGATAAGCTCAGATATGTACTCCAGATTCACTTTGATTCCTCCAACAATGAAGCAGAATACGAAGCACTCTTGTACGGGTTGCGTATGGCCATTTCACTCGGCGTCCGTCGCCTCATGGTCTACGGCGACTCGGATTAGTGGTCAACCAAGTGATGAAGGAGTGGGACGTCAGAAGCCCAGCCATGACTGGATACTGCAATGCAGTCAGAAAGCTGGAGAAGAAATTTGAGGGATTAGAGCTCCATCACGTTCCCCGACTGAAAAATCAAGCAGCCGATGACTTGGCGAAGATAGGTTCCAAGAGGGAAGCCATTCCGAGTGGCGTGTTTTTGGAGCATGTTCACACGCCGTCGGTTCAAGAAGATCCTTTCACTGAGGAAGCCCCGCAGCCAAAAAGCGCCACAGATCCGACTGAAGTCGAGGTCCCAGCTGTGGTCGACTTAATCATGGAAGTTCTAGTCATCACTCCCGACTGGACAGTGCCCTATATCGCTTATATTCTGAGGAAAGAGCTCCCCGAGAATGAAGAAGAGGCTCGAGAGATCGTCCGCCGATCCAAAGCCTTCACCGTCATGAGGGGACAGTTGTACAGAGAAAGTGCGACTGGAGTCAGCCAGAAATGCATAACACCGGAAGAAGGTCGAATGATTCTCAACGACATCCACTCGGGGACCTGTGGCCATCATGCGTCCTCTCGGACCATCGTGGCTAAAGCATACCGAGCGGGTTTTTACTGGCCCAGAGAAAATGAGATGGCGAAAGAGATAATCGACAAGTGTGAAGGATGTCAATTCTACTCCAATATGTCACACAAACCCGCCTCAGCCTTGAAGACCATTCCACTCGTCTGGCCTTTCGCTGTATGGGGGTTGGATATGGTTGGACCACTGAGAACAGGCAGAAACGGATACACCCATGTATTGGTAGCAGTCGACAAGTTCACTAAGTGGATTGAGGCTAAACCCATCAAGAATCTGGATGCCGGCACCGCCGTCAGTTCATCAGGGAGTTGGTATTCAGATATGGAGTTCCCCACAGTATCATCACAGACAATGGGTCAAACTTCGACTCCGAAGAATTCAGAGCCTTCTGCACATCTCAGGGTACACGAGTCGACTATGCTTCAGTCGCCCACCCTCAGTCGAATGGGACAAGCAGAACGAGCAAATGGCTTAATTCTCAAAGGGTTGAAACCCCGACTGATGCGCGACCTCAAGCACGCAGCTGGCGCATGGGTCGACGAACTTCCGTCGGTGCTTTGGGGATTAAGGACCACGCCAAACCGGTCGACTGGGAGGACTCCGTTCTTCTTGGTCTACGGAGCTGAAGCAGTCTTGCCGAGTGACCTGCTTCACAACGCACCCCGAGTCGAACTCTACACTGAAGCTGAAGCAGAGCAAGCCCGACAGGACGCGGTCGACCTTCTAGAAGAAGAAAGAGAGATGGCCTTGATCCGATCGACCATTTACCAGCAGGACTTGCGTCGCTTCCATGCCAGAAATGTGAAGAGTCGAGCTTTCCAGGAGGGAGATTTAGTTCTCTGAGTGGATCAACAGAAACTACACAAGCTTGCTCCTACTTGGGAAGGTCCCTTCATCGTCACCAAGGTTCTCCATAATGGGGCATACCACCTTTACAATGTCGAGCACCAGATTGACGAGCCCAGAGCATGGAACGCGGACTTACTCCGCCCTTTTTATACTTAAGTTTTCCACTCGGATGAGTTGTAATAAAAGTACTCCTGTAGTGTATTCATCAAAGACAAGAGTTTCATAATTTTCTTAGAAATTGTTATTGCTTTTTGCTCTCATAAATCTGTCCCCTAGTGGGTGGCTTAGCTGCGAACCCGTTTCGCCTAAGCTTGTAAAAAATCCTACCGAGTGGTAAGCCAGCCTTCCACTCGGAGGCTTAGCTGCGAATCCGTTCCGCCTAAGTAAACAAAATCCTACCGAGTGGTAAGCCAGCCTTCCACTCGGGGGCTTAGCTGCAGCCCAGCGCTCGCCTAAGTTTTTGAAAATCCTACTGAGTGATAAGCCAGTCTTCCACTCGGAGGCTTAGCTGCAGTCCAAGTACTCGCCTAAGTAAACAAAATCCTATCGAGTGGTAAGCCAGCCTTCCACTCGGGGGCTTAGCTGCAGCCCAGTGCTCGCCTAAGTTTTTGAAAATCCTACCGAGTGATAAGCCAGTCTTCCACTCGGGGGCTTAACTGCAGCCCAGTGCTCGCCTAAGTTTTTGAAAATCCTACCGAGTGATAAGCCAGCCTTCCACTCGGGGGCTTAGCTGCAGCCCCAGTGCTCGCCTAAGTTTCTAAAAAACCTACTGAGTGGAGAGCAAACCTCCCACTTGGGGGCTTAGCTGCAGCTCAGTGCTCGCCTAAGTTTCTAAAAAAACTACCGAGTGGAGAGCAAACCTCCCACTCGGGGGCTTAGCTGCAGCCCAGTGCTCGCCTAAGTTTCTAAAAAACCTACCGAGTGGAGAGCAAACCTTCCACTCGGGGGCTTAGCTGCAGCCCCAGTGCTCGCCTAAGTTTCTAAAAAACCTACCGAGTGGAGAGCAAACCTCCCACTCGGGGGCTTAGCTGCAGCCCAGTGCTCGCCTAGTTTCTAAAAAACCTACCGAGTGGAGAGCAAACCTCCCACTCGGGGGCTTAGCTGCAGCCCAGTGCTCGCCTAAGTTTCTAAAAAACCTACCGAGTGGAGAGCAAACCTCCCACTCGGGGGCTTAGCTGCAGCCCAGTGCTCGCCTAAGTTTCTAAAAAACCTACCGAGTGGAGAGCAAACCTCCCACTCGGGGGCTTAGCTGCAGCCCAGTGCTCGCCTAAGTTTCTAAAAAACCTACCGAGTGGAGAGCAAACCTCCCACTCGGGGGCTTAGCTGCAGCCCAGTGCTCGCCTAAGTTTCTAAAAAACCTACCGAGTGGAGAGCAAACCTCCCACTCGGGGGCTTAGCTGCAGCCCAGTGCTCGCCTAAGTTTCTAAAAAACCTACCGAGTGGAGAGCAAACCTCCCACTCGGGGGCTTAGCTGCAGCCCAGTGCTCGCCTAAGTTTCTAAAAACCTACCGAGTGGAGAGCAAACCTCCCACTCGGGGGCTTAGCTGCAGCCCAGTGCTCGCCTAAGTTTCTAAAATACTACCGAGTGGAGAGCAAACCTCCCACTCGGGGGCTTAGCTGCAACCCAGCACTCGCCCAAACATGATGAGCACAAGTCGACTGCAATTTGTGCTTCACTCCCACCTGCAAAAAGAGCATTACAGATGCTAGTATATACTCCAATCCAAAGAAGATGGTTGTCCGAAAGAAGCAAACGTATTTCGACGGCAAATAAAGTTCGGATAACGTCCTACGGACCCAGAAGTACTCAGGCATCAAGCCTGTTAAAGTTTGGCGGTTACAAAAATCACTCGGCATTCCGAGGCAAATTCAAATCATCGAGCATAGAAGTTTTTTACCCCTCCTGCGGAGGGCTGGAAGGCGCAACAAACTCGTCCAGGTCGATCCCATCTGCGATCCGAGTGGCAGCCGCGATGAAGGTCTCCATGAAAGAACGGAAGTCATGCTTCCTAGTGTTGGCCACCTTGAGAGACACCAGCTTGTCTTCTCTCGCTTCTTTGCAGTGGACACGGACCAAAGACAGAGCGACGTCAGCACCGCACCTGGCAGAAGACTTCTTCCATTCTTGCACTCGACTCGGAACTTCATTCAGTCGAGTCATCAGCGACTCAAGGTCGTTCTGAAGCGTTTCTTCTGGCCAGAGCGATGTGTCGATGCGCGACGTTGCGGCCTTCAGTCTTGCAAGGTAATCGACCACTACAGCAACGCGAGACTCGAGGCGGAGCACGTTCATAGCGGTTTCATCCTTCACCGGAGAATTGATGGGATCCAAGCCAGTCTCCACTCGACTAGTCTCCTCTTCAAAATCTTGGCAGAATTCTGTGGACACGATTCAAGGATAAGCTAACGCCCTTACAGCAAGTCAGTAATTACCAATCGGAGATAAGGAGTTACCTTCGAGCATGAGGAATAGCTTCTTGGCGAGTCCTCCCAGATAAACCTCCAAGTCATTCTTCTTTCCTGCCAGTTCGCCAGCTTTGTCGCTCAGGACCATATTGGCATTCTTCAGTCGAGTGACTTCTTGGTTGGCCACGTCGAGAGCAGATTTCAGATTGGTGTTTTCCTCTTCAAGTTTGTTGACGGAAGCCAACTTCTCTTCTGCAAGTTTTGTCTTGTCCGAAGCCGCTTTCTGCGCCGCGGCGAGGTCAAGGTCTTTCTTCTTCAGAGCATCCCTCAGTTTTTCTGCAAAAATCACAATAAGATCAGACTCGGAGACAGGCAAGAAGCAAAGACAGTCGTCAAGATTCTCACCAAACATACCTTTTGCCTCCTCCTTCGACTTCGTAAAGTTCTCTTGGACAAGCTTCTGGTCAAGTTCAAGCTGGATATGCTTGTTCTCCAATTCGGTATAACGAGAAACAAGGTCACAAGATTTCTGCGAAAGATCAGTCGACAGACATCAACGACAGATCACTTCCGAGTGACTAAAAGGAAAAATCGTAGTATTTCTAAGACTACAGCTGAATCTAAACATTCAACTGTAGTCTCGGGGACTACACCCAGTGGGTGCACTCAGCGTGCCCCCACTAGTTCTATCAGCTAGACTCAGAGTCGATCAGTCGACCGGAAGTAGTTAACTGTCAGCAAAAAACAAATCAGACCATAGCCGACTGCCAGCAATCGACCACGGTCTCGGGGACTACACCCAGTGGGTGCACTCAGCGTGCCCCCACCAGTTTTATTGTTCCACTCGACCAAGCTCGAGTGAAACAAGTAAAGTGAGAAATCTCAAGACACAAAGACTACAGTCGACTGCCAGCAGTCCACCGTAGAATTGACACACCCAGTGGGTGCATGACAAATATCAAGATTTCCAGTCGATGTTTAACTAACCTGGACATTACTCTGGAGAGCTGAACTCGCGTCATAAGCTGCTTGGCTGGCGGTTCGGATCGCCTTCACCTGCTCCATCATAATCCCGGCCTGGCGTATGGCTTCCTTGGCAGCGCTTGCTTGGTCCTCCGGGACGTGGTAGGTGGAGAAGAGAGAAGGCGGGTCAGCACTCGACGACGAAGGGCGGGCAACCGTCAATGGCTCCGCAAAGGACACGGTAGCCCGAGCAACGTTGCTCCCCTCCAGAATCTGTGGTCCAGGTGCTGACACAACCTGAGCAGCCTTGCCAACAGTCGCCTTCCTGCTCCTCCTCTGCCTCAATGGCGCTTCATCGTCATCGTCAGGGAGATTGATGACAACGTTAGGTGGAGCTGCAGAAAAATTCAAAGTCAAAAATAAAGATTCAATCGACCGAAAGTGAAACCGCGCAGATCATACCAGGATGAGAAGTTACAGCATCTTCCATTTCTTGGTCCTCATGTCTGGCTGAAGTTTCAGAAGTAGCAGCGCTGCGATTTCAAAAATTAGTCTGTCAACAATTGAGTCGACCAAGAGTGTATCCATGAGAAAAGGAAAAGCATGAGTTATGCTGTTACCCAGAAACAGTCGGAATTTCCATCCTCATCTTCGGTAGGGCCTTCGCCGGTTTTGTCGGGCCGCTCGGGGTTGCTTCGACGCCTTCTCAATCGGCGCCGGTGAAGTTGTCCGAGGGCGTTTCGTCGACTGCCCAGCAGGCACGACTCCCTTGCCACGATCAGCCGCAGGTCGTGGGCGAGCTTGGACCTCCTTTCGGAATGAGGAGGCGCAACTTCCTCCTCCTCTTCCTCCTCATCAGAGCCTGCATCTTCGTCACCCTCATCGGCATCCGACTCCCACTCCTCTTGGCTTTCGCCTCCGCTTCCTTCCTCCTCTTCGGCCTGTGCCTGCGCCCCGTTGGGCATCGAGTACAATTCGGTGGTTTCCTGAAAGACAGCAAGCAAGACAAAAGTCAATCGACTGATCTATGACGAAACAGAACGGACGGAGCAATCGGAGGAAAGTGGTAGTACCTTGTCCGCCTCATAAGATTGGTCGAGTGGCGGGATCCTCCTGGCTCCACGAGGATTGTCCTTGTTCCCCATGATGGCAGTCATCCACCTCTCCAGTGTGGCATCATCGACCTCCTCTGGGTGGACCCGACTGGTGTCTTCAGTACCAGAATACAGCCACATCGGGTGGCCCCGGTACTGGAGTGGTTGGATGCGCCGCCGAAGGAAAACCTCCAGAAGGTCCATGCCAGTCACACCGTCACGAATCAACTGGACTACTCGCTCCATCAACATTTTTACCTGAGCCTTCTCCTCCGGAACTACTTTCAGAGAAGATGGCTTGTTCACTCGACTCATAGAGAAGGGAGGGAGCCCAGTCGACTGCCCTGGCGTCGACTGGTCTTGGCAGTAGAACCAGGTCGACTGCCACCCTCTGACTGACTCGGGAAGGGTCATAGCTGGGAAAGCGCTCTTACTCCTCATCTGGACCCCGAGACCCCCACACATCTGGATTACCTGAGTTCTCTCGTCATTGGGGCTGGCCTTTTTCACCGTCTGAGAACGACAAGTGAATATGTGTTTGAAGAGGCCCCAGTGCGGCCGACAACCCAAGAAGTTCTCACACAAAGATACAAAGGCGGAGAGATAGGCAATGGAATTGGGGGTAAAGTGGTGAAGCTGAGCTCCAAAGAAATTCAGAAACCCTCGAAAGAAAAGATGCGGTGGCAGAGAGAACCCTCGATCTACATGAGTCGCCAAGAGGACACACTCACCCTCCTGAGGCTGTGGCTGCCACTCCATCCCCGGGAGCCTCGCCGCCCCGTGCGCAATCAGGCCTTCGTCGGCCAGGTCGTCAAGATCCTTTTGGGTGATGGTCGAGCGGATCCAATCACCCTGGATCCAACCTTGCGGTAAACGGGACCGCGACGAGGATCCCCCTCGACTGGTCGCTCTCCCCTTCACTTTCGCCGCCGCCGTCGCCTTCTTCGCCCGCTCCAAAGCCGCTGTCTTCTCTTTCACCATTGTCGCCGACGAGGCCGGAACGGAGTAGCGGCGTCGGGCAGTTGGTGGGCGCAGCGGATGAATCTGGAGGCGAGGGAGGAGAAAATGAGGAGGCACTGTTCAAAAACCTCCGCCGGTTTCCTTATATGGGGTCACTTCCGAGTGGCCGACAGGTAGGCCCAGGCGATCCTGTCAAATCCCAAACAGTCGCGCAGCGATACATGGCGAAAAAGGCGGCGCGGGAATCGAGGCGTCCCTGCCTTATCCCATCCGAGTACCGCGGTCTTCTCCGCTTCGCGCGCTTCCCAAAATTCGGATCCCACTAAATCCGCTAACCACAGGGCAACTTGTCAGACGGAAGATCTCCTGCGATCCGTCGCTCGGGAATCTCCAAGTTCATAAAGTTCACTCGACAGATATAAAGAATGGATCAAGGCGACTGAACGAAAGTTGACACCCTCACTTGAGAGTCATTGATCCAGAGCAAAAAAACACCTTTACAGTACCAGAAAGCGGGTCAGAAAGATTGCCAACTCCTTCCTCACTCAAACCTCGATCCATTTGGGGGCTACTGATGAAGTCATGTACCTAGGGTAGGGTTACGGACCTGTCCAAGGTACCCTCCCCAAGGACATCTTTTTAGAAGAAGCCGTCTTCCAGTCGACTAAGAGGAACTCCACTCGACGGACTAGAAGACACTCGACGAACCTGAAGACACTCGACCATGAAGACTCACTCGACCACCAGGAGTTCAGGATCTACTCTGTATCCAAACGGTCTGTAATTAAGTAGTCTTAATGGTCATGATGACACTTTATGTAGGGCGTTACCAGTAACGCCAGATCTTAATGTACTTTAACCCTCCACTGCGTGGGCTGGCTGGGGTCTTGGCGTCCTCTATATAAGCCACCCCCCTCCACTGGTAGAAAGGTTCGCACCCCTGTAACTCTCACACATATAATCCAGTCGACCGCCTCCGGGCTCCGAGACGTAGGGCTGTTACTTCCTCCGAGAAGGGCCTGAACTCGTAAAACACTTATGTGCACAACTACTCCATAGCTAGGATCTTGCCTCTCCATAGCTACCCCCTATTCTACTGTCAGACTTAGAACCACGACAGGTAGGGAGCAGGAGGAGTAACATGGACGACGTTGCTTCTGTCATAGATTAGTCGGTAATGGAGGAATTGTTCATTCCTCGCAAGAAATTGATGATTGAACATAGCTTCAGAATCCAAAAGAACAGGTGGTATAATCATATCTCCCAAAGCAGTTTTGTAAATGGAGCTTTGAGAAAGGAGATCGAAAATCGCAGCAAAATGAGCTAGAACTCGTGCTTGAGCTGGATGGGGATTTTTTTGGGTAGAAGATAAAGTGTGTGGGTGTTGGCATAAGTGGAGGGGGGCCACCAGGGGCCCACGAAACAGGGGGTGCGCCCTCCACTCTCGTGGCCTGGTGCTTGCCTCTCCTGAAGAGTTTTCAGTGCCTAAAATCCTCAAATATTCCATAAAAAATCATACTAAATTTGCAGGGCATTTGGAGCACTTTTATTTTCGGGATATTATTTTTTAATGCACGGATAATTCAGAAAATAGACGGATAATACTATTTTTGCTTTATTTATTCTAAATAACAGAAAGTAAAAAGAGGGTACAGAAGGTTGTGCCTTCTAGTTTCATCCATCTCGTGATCATCAAAATGAATCCACTAACAAGCTTGATCAAGTCTTGTTAACAAACTCATTCCGAATAACAAGGAACCGGAGAAATTTCGAATAACACTAAGTTACCTCAACGGGGATATGAAAATCCCCAATGTCGGTGTCGAAACCAGTGGATCTCGGGTAGGGGGTCCCGAACTGTGCGTCTAGGCGGATGGTAACAGGAGACAAGGGACACGATGTTTTTACCCAGGTTCGGGCCCTCTCGATGGAGGTAATACCCTACTCCTGCTTGATTAATATTGATGATATGGGTAGTACAAGAGTGGATCTACCACGAGATCAGAGAGGCTAAACCCTAGAAGCTAGCCTATGGTATGACTGTTGTTGTGTCCTACGGACTAAAACCCTTCGGTTTATATAGACACCGAATAGGGTTAGGGTTACACAGAGTCGGTTACAATGGTAGGAGATCTACATATCCGTATCGCCAAGCTTGCCTTCCACACCAAGGAAAGTCCCATCCGGACACGGGACGAAGTCTTCAATCTTGTATCTTCATAGTCTAGGAGTCCCACCGAAGATAGTTCGGCTATCCGGACACCCCCCAGTCCAGGACTCCGTCAGTAGCCCCTGAACCAGGCTTCAATGACGACGAGTCCGGCGCGCATATTGTCTTCGGCATTGCAAGGCGGGTTCCTCCTCTGAATACTTCATAGAAGGTTTTGAACACAAGGATAGTGTCTGGCTCTGCAAAACAAGTTCCACATACAACCGTAGAGAGAATAACTTTTTGCACAGATCTGCTGACGTATTCCGCGGCGTGACATTACACCACGGCCAGGCCTTTATACGAATCGTTTTTACTGTTCCACCTCAGCTCGTTCAGCGAGGCGGTTTCCTTGGCATGTCTTATCAAAGTGTAGATCGTGCCCCCTTATTCGGGGATTCTCATCAATATGGACGTGGGTAACCCAACCGCGCCATTGATTGCGGCGCTTGGGAGATAAGCGAGTTTTATCAGGCTGGTGGGGGACGCATAGCTTCGTCCGTCCATATAAGGGGATAAGGATCCACCTTTTTCACCTACGCCTTCTTCCTCCTTTGCTCATCCATTTCCGCGCACTCGAGCTCCAGCGCCCAAGTCCGCACACCCCACCTCGACCTTCTCCAACTATGTCCGGAGAGGGAGGCAGGTGGATGGCCTCCTCCGTCACGAAGGGCCAAGTAAAAAAGTTGCGGAAGGCCGGATACTTGTCCGACGACATCGCACATCGGCTGCCCGACAAGGGGCAGCTCATCCCCACCCCCAGGCACCATGAGAGGGTGGTGTTCCTCACCCACTTCCTCCGCGGACTAGGTTTCCCACTTCACCCATTTGTCCGGGGGCTCATGTTCTACTATGGCCTGGATTTCCACGATCTGGCCCCAAACTTTATCCTCAATGTCTCGACGTTTATCGTCGTGTGTGAGGCCTTCCTCTGCATCCAACCCCACTTCGGTTTATGGTTGAAGACCTTTAGCGTCAAGCCGAAGATAGTGGGCGGCTGACAGGCGGAGTGCGGAGGCGCTATGGTGGGCAGGATGCCCAATGTCCTTTGGCTCAAGGGCTCCTTCATGGAGACAATAAAGGGGTGGAAATCGGGGTGGTTCTACATCACCGAGCCGCGCGACTCTAAATGGGTGGTGGCCCCCGAATTCAGATCTGGCTCCCCCACACGGCTCTCATCATGGAAAGAGATGTGTCTGAAGTGGGGTGATTCGGAAGAGCTGACCGGACTCCAAACCTATGTCCGAAACCTGGTGGACAAGAAGCTCAAGCTTGTCCACGTAGTCCAGGTCATGCTCATCCGCCGGGTTCTCCCATGCCAGCAACAGGCCTTTAATTTGTGAGAGTTTGATCCGGCACAGCACCGAACCTTGAGCCGGCTCTTCGACACTACGTACGAAGATGCCTGGAAGGTGTTGTTCAAGGGCGCCGAAGCCCCCTCATCCGCTAACAAAGATCGCGGATACAGCTCACAGCGTCAAGCTGGCGAGGTAAGTTATTTTACCCTTTACGGGACTCTTTTTTCATAGATTGACTCTATGTGGGATCTAAAACTCCCTAATCTTTGACAGGACTGGCTGAAGACGTCCGGACAGATTAACTGTCCGGCTCCTTTTCCAGAAGACCCAGCGGACGCCCGATTGACGGGGCCGCTGGCTCCGGTACCCCATGTGGTGCCGGAGAAGAAGGCCAAGAAGGAGGCCACGGGAACTCGAAGGAGCTCTCGACGCCAGGTGCTGTCATATTCTGAAGCAGAATCTTCTCCTGAGGACGAGGAGGAGGAAAAGGAGGCCTCTCCCCCAGCAGGGGAGGAGAGGAAAAGGAAGGCCGCCCCGACTGGGGAGGCCAGAGGGTCTAAGAAGGGAAGGACCCTTCCTCCGGACTTCTCCACCAACGTCGACAACGACAAGGAGGAGTGGCCAACAAGGGCCAAGCCCCTGGCGAGATCGTAGTGTCCAGATACCCATGGCTTTTGTATCGTTGCATCGTGTTCTCTAATGCCGATCAATCATGCAGCCAGCCCAAAGACGAGTTCGTTGCTTCGTCGAGCGGGTCCCTGAGTTCGTCTGAAATGGAGAGTACTTCACTTCCAGCCGCTTCCTCACCTCATGCTGTGGACGACGCCGAGGTGGTGCCCCAAGGGGGGCCTGGTCAAGAGGAGGTGGCACAGGAGGCGCCGCAAGGCAACCTCCCGGACTCCAGGCTCGAGGGGGGCAAGACCCCCAGGGGCTCTAAGCCCGACCCTCGTCCGGACTCCATGCCGGAACCTTCAGCGATTCTGGAATCCGGCAAGCGGTCCCTTCGTAAGAAGGGTAAGACACCGGTGTCCTCCGTCCAACCGGAGGCACCGGATAGCTTACTGGAGGCGCTTAACAGCGCCTCCATCGAGGAGGAGCACCGCACTGTTATGAGTGCGGTGATCCAGACAGTTCAGTCCGCCAAGAGCGGGCTGATCGAAGCCTGTACCAGCCTTCTAACAGGCTTTGAGGTAAGTTTAGAATATGTAAAAATATTACCGCATAGACAGTAGCCCCTGATGCTTAGTTCAGTGTTCGGAAAGAAAAGCCGGACCGAGGATCTAAAAAGATATAAGCAGGAGTCTAACATAATTATGTCAATATGGGAATGCAGGCTGCCCTGCTGACCTCTGCCGCACTGACTGCGGAGGTCAATGCATTGAAGGAGAGCCTCGAGCGGTCCGAGAACAAGCTCGGCCAAGCCAAGAAGCAACTCGAGGAAAAAGAAGGTAAGTAATACCTTATGAAAGAAATACCTTATAGAAAGGTTTTGGTTGCAAAAAATAACAGGAATAACATGGGTACTGCAGGGGCCACGAGCGAGGTGGCGACCCTGAAGGAAGCGGTGTCCGTGGCCAAAAACAAAGCGGCCGCGGAGCGCACCGAGCGAGAGAAAGGGGAGGCGCAACTGGTGGTGGTGCGGCAAGAGCTCCAGGCTCTCGTGAAAAAACACGAGGGTTTGGAGCGTGACTCGAAGACCCAGGAGTCCGAGCTTGCCTCGGCTCTTGAGAGTGCCAAAGCTACTAAGGCCGAGGCCCAAAAAGCCCTCCAAGAAATTGAATCATTAAAGAAGATAGCGGCGGGTAAGGCATTCTTTATGCAGAGCAAGAATGTAAAAGTCAATTACCTATTACTTACCCGGATTCGGAGCTCTCCAGGAGCATTCGCAGATCTGCCCTGTAGTGTGTCTTATGCTACCGCATTCTACCGCGCCAAGGAGGGGAGCTCGACGGAGAAGGTGTTTTGTTCTCAGTATGCTGAGGCCGAACGTCCGGTGCCCTTGAGCGACCAGCTGAAGCAGCTGGTCGAGCTCCACAAGGTCGCCGAACAGGCCATGAAGGGCCTCATAGTTCGTCTGTGGCCATTGGAAGCCATGCCTGGGAGCTACTTCGGCTTAGTGCGGCGGCTGGTGGACACCTGTCCACGGATTGAAGTCATCAAGCGCTCCGTCTATATTGAAGGTGCCCGTCGGGCCCTTGCCCGTGCCAAAGTGCACTCGGGCAAGCTGGATGCGGAGAAGCTTGTGACGGACGGGCAACCGAAGGGCAAGGAACATCGCACGCCCGAAATGTACTATGAGGGCCTCCTGAAGGGTGCCCGCCGTATAGCGGATGAGTGCTCCAAAGATGTAATTTTTGAATAGACTCGCATTTGTTATCCTGTACGCTGAAAACTTGTTCATATGCGCTAAGCAACGCTTGTTAATTTAAAATATTACCTTCTATGTGGCCGTTTATCAAAATTGAGAGATGGCAAGTCGTTGGCTTCAGCCCCCATGCCAAGAGTGTTGGGGTGTTCGGGATAAACTTGAGCGCTCTTGTTCCCATTCTTGGGTCCATCGAGGGAGGCGCTCAACACAACGAACAAGGCAACCGGACTTATAATGCTTGAACACTCTCACTTAGCCATAGAATTCTATAATTTTAAATTTCGGCGAAGCCCCTAGTATTCGGAAGACCGGGTTCGGGGCGCTATCCACGCCTTGGCCGGACAATGCCGACTCCTCGCTCTAAGCGGCATAAGTCTTTAGGGATCCGAAAAAACCTCTCGAACAGCGACCGACTCTCGCCCTATCATGACGGTCAGTTTTAGCTTTCTCCACTGAGGTGCTCAACCCAGCTCAACTGGGGCACAATCGCAGTGGTTCTCCCAGCGCTACCTTAGCCGATATAACGGAACGTATGGTACCAAAACATGGGAGCCGGGCAAACCCAACTATTGACCCAAGACATGATTCGGAGCCGATTCATATAATGCTATAAGTTCGGGGTGCCGCACT